>NC_066538.1:2074925-2162425 GCF_024679095.1 Eriocheir sinensis
TTTTTCTCTCCTCTTCCCTTTCTCTTCCTCTCTTCTCCTGTCAACTCTTCCCTTTCTCTTCCTCTTCTCCTCTCAACTCTTCCCTTTCTCTTCCTCTCTTCTCTTCTCGCCTCTTCCCTCTTTCTTCCCTTCTTCTCCCTTTTTTCTTTTCCTCTTTTCTTTTCCCTTCTTCCCTTCTTCTTTCCTCTCCTTCTTCTCTTCCTCTTTTCTCTCCTCTTAATTATTGTCTTTCTTTTCTTCTTAACAAACGAGAGAGAGAGAGAGAGAGAGAGAGAGAATGTGAGTGAAAGGGGGTGAGACAGGAAATAGCTCCCCACCTCTCCTTCTCCCCCATTTATCCTCCCCATCCCCTTCCCCCTCTTCTCCCTTCTCCCATATCCTGCCCCTTCTCCCCTCTCTTATCTCCTCTCCCTCTCTCCCCCCACTCTCTCCTTTCCTCCTCTCCCCCTACCCCTCCTCCCTCTTTCCCACCTCTTCTCTTCCCCTTCCATTTCCTCCACTTCCCCACCACTCCCTCCCTCCTTCCATCCCCCTCTATCTCTATCCCCCCCTCCACTCCTCCCCCTCTTTCCTCTCACCTTCTCTACCTCTTCCATTTTCCCCACTTCCCCACCACTCCCTCTACCCCCTTCCCTCCCCCCTCTATCTCTATTACCCCCCCCTCCCCTCCCCGCCCCTCCCCCTCCCCCGGTGCAAGTGTTAATTACGAGGTTCCACAGGTGACGTGTTCCCCCCTCCCCCCTCAGATCCAGCCCCCCCACCTGCCCCCCGTTCGGCCGTCCCCGTTCCACGATGTGTGCTGTGTGATGATGCCTGTAAGTGCACACACACGCACATACACACACGCACACACACGTACATGGACCTAGGTTTACATCTATACATACACATAACATACATTGATACATACATGCATTTGGATTTTCATGTTCACTTCACGTTATTCCTTGGTTGTGTGTGTGTGTGTGTGTGTGTGTGTGTGTGTGTGTGTGTGTGTGTGTGTGTGTGTATACACACACACACACACACACACATACATACACACGCACTCACACACACATACACACGCACTCACTCACACACACACACACACACACATTTTAATTCTCTGAGTCATGTATACATTCTGCATTCTTTCACGCACACGCACACACACACACACACACACACACACACACACACACACACACACACACACAACTCTCACACACACACACACACACACACACACACACACACACACACACACACACACACACACACACACACACACACACACACACACACACACACACACACACACACACACACACACACACACACACACACACACACACACCACAGCAAGAATCACAGCCAAATACAATAAAACAGCGACATATTTTTCAACGCAAAATCGCTAAGGAGCTTTTTCGTGCCGCCTCAGATTAGCGTAAAATATCTCCCACCCTACTGCGCATTGCCTACTATGTATAGCGAACTGCGAAAGCTACGATATACAACGCCGCTATCTCATGTATTCCTGTATAGCGCTGTCGAGTTAGCTTATCCACACACCGCACTGCAACGCTATAGATATTACGAATTCGCTGCTATGCTACACACCCCTAGGAGATACATGCTTTAGTCTCCCTATATATTCTAGTGCCGCTGTGCTTGAAGAAAACGGAAAAGCTAGATAGTGCGAGTGTAGCGTTATGTTAGGTTAAGTTAGCTGATAAGAACGAGGAAGCTAAATCGATATGAGTAATCAGTAGGTTAGGTTAGCTTACGAAAAAGATAAAGCGTAATTAATAGGTTAGGTTAGCTTACGAAAAAGATAGAGCGTTGTTAATAGGTTAGGTTAGCTTACGAAAAAGATAGAGCGTAATTAATAGGTTAGGTTAGGTTAAGTTAGCTGATAAAAACGAGAAAGCTAAATCGATAGAGTAATCAGTAGGTTAGGTTAGCTTACGAAAAAGATAGAGCGTTGTTAATAGGTTAGGTTAGCTTACGAAAAAGATAGAGCGTTGTTAATAGGTTAGGTTAGCTTACGAAAAAGATAGAGCGTTGTTAATAGGTTAGGTTAGCTTACGAAAAAGATAGAGCGTTGTTAATAGGTTAGGTTAGCTTACGAAAAAGATAGAGCGTTGTTAATAGGCTCGGTTAGCTTAGGTTAGGTTACAGACACGAGAAAGATAGATAAATGCGAGTGTAGTGTTAAGTTAGGTTATGTTAGCTGATGAAAACGAGAAAGCTAAATGGATATGAGTAATCACTACGTTAAATTAGGTTAGGTTAGGTTACGAACACGAGAAAGCTTGTTAAATGCGAATGTAGTGTTGGTAAATTCGGTTAAGTTTGCTGATAAGAACGAGAAAGCTAAATTAATATGAGTAATCAGTAGGTTAAATTAGGTTAGGTTAGGTTAGGTTACGAACACGAGAAAGCTTGTTAAATGCGAATGTAGTGTTGGTAGATTAGGTTAAGTTTGCTGATAAGAACGAGAAAGCTAAATCGATATGAGAAATCACTAGGTTAGATTAGATTAGGTTAGGTTAGGTTAGGTTACGAAAACGAGAAAGCTAGATAGATGCGAGTGTAGTGTTGGTAGCTTAGGTTAAGTTAGTTGATAAGAACGAGAAAGCTAAATTGATATGAGTAATCAGTAGGTTAGGTCAGCTGACGAAAAAGATAAAGCGTAGTCAGTAGGTTAGGTTAGCTTAGATTAGCTTACGAAAACGAAAAAAGCTAAATAGATGAGTGTAGCGTTAGTAAGTTAGGTTAAGTTAGCTGATAACGAGAAAGCTAAATCGATATAAGTAATCAGTCTATTTGGTTAGCTTACGAAAAAGATAAAGCGTAGTTAATAGGTTAGGTTAAGTTAGGTTGATAAATGCGAGTGTAGCGTTAGTATGTTAGGTTAAGTTAGTTGATAAAAACGAGAAAGCTAAATCGATATAAGTAATCAGTCTATTTGGTTAGCTTACGAAAAAGATAAAGCGTAGTTAATAGGTTAGGTTAAGTTAGGTTGATAAATGCGAGTGTAGCGTTAGTATGTTCGGTTAAGTTAGCTGATAAGAACGAGAAAGCTAAATCGATATGAGTAATTAGTAGGTGAGGTTAGCTTACGATTTTTTTTAATAGGTTAGGTTAGCTTAGATTAGCTTACGAAAACGAAAAAGCTATATAGATGCGAGTGTAGTGCTAGTAGGTTAGGTTAAGTTAGCTGATAAGAACGAGAAAGCTAAATATATGAATGTAGTGTGAATAGGTTAGGTTAGGTCAGGCTTTCTTACGATAACTATAAAGCTAAAGAGATCCAAGTGTAGTTAATATATAAATAGGTTGGGTTAATTTAGCTTACAAGAACGATATAGCTAAATAGATATCAGTGTAAAGTTAGGTTAGGTTAGCTTAAGAAAACGATAAAGCTTTTAAATAGATGTCAGTGTAAAGTTAGGTCAGGTTAGGTTGTCTTAAGAAAACGATAAAGCTAAATAGATGTCAGTGTAAAGTTAGGTCAGGTTAGGTTGTCTTAAGAAAACGATAAAGCTAAATAGATGCAAGCGTAGTTAATAAGTCAGGTTAGCTTAAAACGATAAATCTAAATAGATATGAGTAATTAATAGATTAGGTTAAGTTAGCTTACGAAAACGATAAAGCTAAATAGATATGAGTAATTAATAGATTAGGTTAAGTTAGCTTACGAAAACGATAAAGCTAGATAAATCCAAGCGTAGTTAATAAGTTAAGTTAGCTTAAAACGATAAAGCTAAATAGATATGAGTAATTAATGGGTTAGGTTGAGTTAGCTTACGAAAACGAGAAAGCTGAATAGATCCAAGCGTAGTTGATAAGTTAGGTTAGCTTAAAACGATAAAGCTAAATAGATACGAGTAATTAATACGTTAGGTTAAGTTAGCTTACGAAAACGATAAAGCTGAAGATATGAGTAATTAATAGGTTAGGTTAAGTTAGCTTACGAAAACGATAAAGCTGAAGATATGAGTAATTAATAGGTTAGGTTAAGTTAGCTTACGAAAACGATAAAGCTGAAGATATGAGTAATTAATACGTTAGGTTAAGTTAGCTTACGAAAACGATAAAGCTAAATGGATACAAGAGTAGTTAATAGGTTAGGTTAGCTTAAAACAATAAAGCTTAATAGATATGAGTAATTAATAGGTTAGGTTAGCTTACGAAAACGATAAAGCAAAAAATATGCAATAGTAGTTAATAGGTTAGGTTAGCTTAAAACAATAAAGCTTAATAGATATGAGTAATTAATAGGTTAGGTTAGCTTACGAAAACGATAAAGCTAAATATATGCAATAGTAGTTAAGAGTTTAGGTTAGCTTAAAACAATAAAGCTTAATAGATATGAGTAATTAATAGGTTAGGTTAGGTTACGAAAACGATAAAGCTAATGATATGCAATAGTAGTTAATAGGTTAGGTTAGCTTAAAACAATAAAGCTAAATAGATACGAGTAATTAATAGGTTAGGTTAGGTTACGAAAACGATAAAGCTAATGATTTGCAATAGTAGTTAATAGGTTAGGTTAGCTTAAAACAATAAAACTAAATAGATACGAGTAATTAATAGGTTAGGTTAGCTTACGAAAACGATAAAGCTAAATATATGCAATAGTAGTTAAGAGGTTAGGTTAGCTTAAAACAATAAAGCTAAATAGATACGAGTAATTAATAGGTTAGGTTAGCTTACGAAAACGATAAAGCTAATGATTTGCAATAGTAGTTAATAGGTTAGGTTAACTTAAAACAATAAAGCTTAATAGATATGAGTAATTAATAGGTTAGGTTAGCTTACGAAAACGATAAAACTAATGATTTGCAATAGTAGTTAATAGGTTAGGTTAACTTAAAACAATAAAACTAAATAGATACGAGTAATTAATAGGTTAGGTTAGCTTACGAAAACGATAAAACTAAAGATATGCAATAGTAGTTAATAGGTTAGGTTAACTTAAAACAATAAAGCTTAATAGATATGAGTAATTAATAGGTTAGGTTAGCTTACGAAAACGATAAAACTAAATATATGCAATAGTAGTTAATAGGTTAGGTTAGCTTAAAACAATAAAACTAAATAGATACGAGTAATTAATAGGTTGAATTAGCTTACGAAAACGATAAAGCTAGTAGTAGTTAATAGGTTAGGTTAGCTTAAAACAATAAAGCTAAATAAATATGAGTAATTTTGACTTCTTTTGGGCGCTCATTACTTTTGCCTTTGTGGGAGCAGCGATTAGCGGGCTGTATTTTATTTATTTATTTATTTATTTATTTTGCCCTTTTTGTTGTTGCCCTTGACCTGTTTCTTTAGCTGTAAAAAAAAAAGTTAGAAAGTTAAATAATGGCAAGTGTGGACTCCATATGTTAGGTTAAAAAAGGTTAAGTTGGGGTCATACACCATAACTGCGCGTGGTGGCGGTGCTCATCTCCGTACCATTGATCTTTAACCCTGTGGTGGTGGGAGAGAACTCTTGACCCAATCCAGTGTGACATCCGGGTTACCACATACCTTCCCTAGGAGTCCCCAGGTACCCATTTATCGGCCAGCGTGAAAGGAAGATTGAACGGCTGGGTGGGATAGATACACACAGACCTGGACCTGGATTCGAACTTGGCCCAGCAGATTCGTAGTGAGGGGCGCTAACCACTGTACCGCGGAGAGAAAAAAAATAATGATCGGTTAAGTTAGCTTGATAAAAGGAGAAAGCTAAATAGATGCGAGTGTAGTGTACCTGGACCGGGATTCGAACTTGGCCCAGCAGATTCGTAGTCAGGGGCGCTAACCACTGCACCACGGATAGAAAAAAGCTGATTAGTGATAGGTTAAGTTAGCTTGATAAAAGGAGAAAGCTAAATAGATGCGAGTGTAGTGTTTGAGGGTGGGATAGATGCAAACAGACTACCTGGACCTGGATTCGAACTTGGACCAGCAGATTCGTAGTGAGGGGCGCTAACCACTGTACCGCGGAGAGAAAAAAAATAATGATAGGTTAAGTTAGCTTGATAAAAGGAGAAAGCTAAATAGATGCGAGTGTAGTGTACCTGGACCGGGATTCGAACTTGGACCAGCAGATTCGTAGTCAGGGACGCTAACCACTGCACTACGGATAGAAAAAAGCTGAATAGTGATAGGTTAAGTTAGCTTGATAAAAAGGAGAAAGCTAAATAGATGCGAGTGTAGTGTTTGAGGGTGGGATAGATGCAAACTGGCTACCTGGACCTGGATTCGAACTTGGACCACAGATTCGTAGTGAGGGACGCTAACCACTGTACCGCGGAGAGAAAAAAAAATAATGATAGGTTAAGTTAGCTTGATAAAAGGAGAAAGCTAAATAGATGCGAGTGTAGTGTACCTGGACCGGGATTCGAACTTGGACCAGCAGATTCGTGGTCAGGGACGCTAACCACTGCACCACGGATAGAAAAAGCTGATTAATGATAGGTTAGATTAGCTTGATAAAAAGGAAAAAGCTAAATAGATACGAGTGTAGTGTTTGAGGAATAGGGATTTTCAACATTCACGGTTCGCGGTTTCCACTTTAGCGATTTCACATTTCGCGCTTTAGAACAAACAAATAAAAACATATAGACACAATTAAAGTATGTTATTGGCGCAAAAAAAATAGAGGGGAGTGATTTTTTATATGCGCAGAACACGTAGTTGTGCGAAAGTGTGGAACCATTTTTTTTTTTTTTGCAGTTTCCCCCAAAATTGTGTGCGGTTAGAGAGAGAGAGAGAGAGAGAATCCTTCACACTCATTCCCTCCCTACCTTCCTTCCTTCCTTTTCCTTCTCTTTTTTTCTCCCTTTTCTTTCCTCTCCCATTCCTCCTACCAGAGAGAGAGAGAGAGAGAGAGGTTGTTATGTCTAGTTCGCCATCTGGTTTTCTTTCTTTTCGCCCTCTGTTTGTTTATGCATTCTCTCTCTCTCTCTCTCTCTCTCTCTCTCTCTCTCTCTCTCTCTCACATAAACTTTCTCATATGCAGTTTAAATTGATTACTTTCACTACTACTACTACTACTACTACTACTACTACTACTACTACTACTACTACTATTATGAATGAAGTATAGACGATAGAAGAGTTAGCTGCGGCAGTATAGGGTATTGGAACCTCCTAGTTAAATCCTCTATACTTTATTTATTATTATCATTATTTTTATTATTATTGATTTTTTTTTTTTTGTCTTTTAGGAATTTCGGTTATTTTTTTATATTTTCGTTTTTTTTTCGTCTTTTTTTGTTTTGTTTTTTTGCTCCGCTTATGTTTGTTGTTTGTTTGTGTGTTTGTTATTGTTGTTGTTGTTGTTATTATTATTAAGACCATGTACTGCTTGCTACCTCCTCCTCCTCCTCCTCCTCTTCCTCCTCCTCCTCTTCCTTCTCCTCCTTTGGTATAATTTGCTATGCCTGCCTTTCCCTTCCCTCCCCTTCTCTTCCCTTCCTTTCCCTTCCCTTCCTTTCCATCCCCTTTCTTTCCCTCCCCTTCCTTTCCCTTCCCTTCCTTTCATCACCTCCCCCTCCCCCCCATCGTATGTTTATGTCTCCCTCCCTTCCTTCCTTCCTTCTGTTTCCTCCTCAACTCTTTTCTTCCTCCTTTTCCTGTGTTTTCCTCTTCCACCATTTCCTTTCTTTCATCTTCCATTCTCTGATATTTTCTTTCGTTTACTTTTCCTCTCCTTCCTTCTTCCTTTCCATTTTTTATTTTCTTCTTTTTTTCCTTCCACTCTCTTCACCTTTTCTCCCTCCTTTTCCTCCTCCTTTCCGTTTTCTTTCATTTCCCATTTTCTTCTTCATCCTTTTCTTCCTTTCCTTCCTCCTCTTTTTATCCATCTTCCCTTTCTTCATTTTTTTCATCATCTTTTTATTTTACTCTTCCTTCTCTTCCTTCGTTTACGCGTACCCTTCTTCCTCCTCCTCCTCCTCTTCTTCCACCTCATAAACTGATATCAAGGTTCTTATCTCTAGTACTTGCATATATTCTTATCTTCTCCCGTCAATCTCTCTCTCTCTCTCTCTCTCTCTCTCTCTCTCTCTCTCTCTCTCTCTCTCTCTCTCTCAACCAGACTTACCTTTCCTTACCTCATCACATCTATTTTTATCTTACCTAAACCCTTACCTTTCCTTACCTTACCTTACCTTACCTTACCTTACCTTACCTTACCTCACATTACCTTACCTTACCTTACCTCACATTACCTTACCTTACCTGAGCAAACCTAACCCTGCTTGTCTTCCTTTTCTTCCTTTCACCCGTACCTGACCTTACCTATATTGATCTCGACCTAACCTAACCTAACTTGACCTAACCTCAGCAGTTCAACCCACCGCTGTTTCTGTCGTTACTTTACCTGACCAAATTATGCCTACCTTACCTTACCTTATTTTACCTTACCTTACCTTACCTTACTTTACCTTGCTTACGCTCCTCACCCCAATCTGCCACCCCGTCTAACCTCCCCCCTTTTCTCTGCCTCTGCAGCAGCACAACTTGTCTCTATCCCTTACCTTACCTTACCTTACCTTAACTTACCTTACCTTTCCTATCCTTGCTTACGCATTTTTCCCACGCTGTCACCTCCATCTAATCCCCCCCCCCCCTCTCTCTCTCTCTCTCTCTCTCTCTCTCTCTCTCTCTCTCTCTCTCTCTCTCTCTCTCTCTCTCTCTCTCTCTCTCTCTCTCTCTCTCCATATCACAAACCATCCATCCCTATCCTCTTGCCTATCATTGCTTACCTTACCTTACCTTACCTTACCTTACCTTACCTCACCTTTCCCTTGCTTACGTTCCCCACCCCCCTCCGTCACCCCCGTCTAACCTCCCCTTTTCTCTCCCTCCACAGCAGCACAACTCGTCGCCGTACCTTGCCGGCATCCCCACCATGAGCAACTTCAACCCCTACATCCCCTCGTCGCCCGTCATGGCCATGGGGGTCACCGACGGCGCCGTGGCTTCGCCCATCACCGGCGTCGTGCCCCAGCAAGCCGTCGTGCCCGCCCAGAAGGTGCCACGTACCGACCGACTAGAGGTATGAGCTGTCCCCTAAAACCTTGCCCAATTACCGACCTTACCTGTCTTACCTTACCTGTGGATACCTGGCCAATTACCGACCTTACCTGTCTTACCTTACCTGTGGATACCTGGCCAATTACCGACCTTACCTGTCTTACCTTACCTGTGAATACCTGGCCAATTACCGACCCTTACCTGTCTTACCTTCCTTTACCTGGCCAATTACCGACCTTACCTGTCTTACCTTCCTTTTCCTGACCAATTACCGACCTTACCTGTCTTACCTGGCCCAATTACCGACCTTACCTGTCTTACCTTCCCTTACCTGGCCCAATTACCGACCTTACCAGTCTTTCTTTCCTCCCTTACCTGTGAATACCTGGCCAATTACCAACCTCACCTGTCTTTCTTTCCTCCTTTACCTTATCTGTGAATACCTGTTCCAATTACCAACCTCACCTGTCTTACCCTACCTGTGAACACCTGGCTAATTACCAACCTTACCTGTTTTACTTTCCTCCATTACCTGTGAATACCTGGCCCCCATTACCTGTCTCTTACCTGTTTTTCTTACCTTGATGCCTCCCTTTATCCTTACCTTTTCTATTCTTACCTATAATTACCAACCTTACCCGTGTTCCCATCCTCCCTACCTTACTCTTTCCTGTCTGTTCCTTACCTTCCCTTTTCCTTAATTCCTGTTTTTTGCTTCCCTTTCTCTCCTCCTCGTTCCTTCATATCCTCATCCTTTCACTTTCACTTTTCTTTAGTTTCCCCTTTCCTTCTCCTCGTTCTTCTCATCTCTTCCACTCTTCACTCATATTTTCCCCATCTATTTCCTCCTCCTCCTCCTCTTCCCTTCCGCCTCATGCTTTAAAGGGATTAATTCAACTTTCTAAATAGATTAAGAAGGGATGAAGAAGAAAAAAAAAATGAAAAAATATCCTTTGTTGGTGAAGGAAAATAACGGAGGAGGGTGAATAATGTTAAGTAAAGAAGGAGAAAGGAAAAAGAAGATTAGTAAATTGAGTAGATGAAGGAAATGGAAATAGGAAATAAACGTTAGAGGAAGAAGAAAAGAATGAATGTAAGAGAAAGGAAAAAATAAAAATAAATAAATGAAAATATGATGAAAACAAGACATAGATAACGAAATAAAGGAAATAAGGAAAATAAATGTAAATAAGAATAAATAAAGAGAAAGAGTAAAACAGAGAAAGAGAAGAGAAAGAAAAAAAGAGAGAGGTAAGAAAAGTGATAAAAAAATAAATGATAAAATAAAAATAAGCATAAGAGGAAGAGAAAGACAAAGAGAGAAATAATAGAAAACAAGAGAAAGATAAAATGTGATAAATAAATAAATAAATAAATATAAATAAAAAGTAAATAAAAAAGAAAAATCGATTAATGAAGAGAATTTTCCTCCTTTTAATATTTTTTTTCCTCTTTTCACTTCTTTTCCTGCATCGTTAACCTTAAGCTTCTTCATGATGACGGAGGAGGAGGAGGAGGAGGAGGAGGAGGCAAATACTTCGTGGCTGCCTTCTTCCGCTTCTTCTCTCTCTCTCTCTCTCTCTCTCTCTCTCTCTCTCTCTCTCTCTCTCTCTCTCTCTCTCTCTCTCTCTCTCTCTCTCTCTCTCTCCAAACCTCCTCTCTTCCTCCTCCTCCTCCTCCTCCTCCTCCTCATCTCTTCCTCTTCCATCCCCATCCCTCTCCTCCTCCTCCCCCTCTTCCTCCTCCTCTTCCTCCTTCCCCTCCTCCTCAATCCCATCTCTTCCTCTTCCATCCCAACCCCTCTCTTCTTCCCCTCCCCCTCCTCCTCCTCCTCCTCCCCTCCCTATGTGTATTCCCATGTATGTATATTTCTATGTGTACTTTTGCCTTACAGTGTATACGTACATGTCAGTTAAGATACGCACACAGCTTCACTATTTGGTGCACATAAACGTACATAAGGCTTTCCTGTGTACGTAAGACTAGGTTTGAAAGGTGTACATGAATTTAGAGAGATTTTAAGATACACACACATAGTTTTTTATTTATTTATTTATTTATTTTTACTTTTTTCAGTATTTAGAGTAACATTATTATTATTATTATTATTATTATTATTATTATTATTATTATTATTATTATTATTGTTAGTTTGTTGTAGAGAATAATTGAGTTTTTATTAGATAGTTAATTAAAATAAAAAGCTTGTTAGCATGGTTTAGGAGGAGGAGGAGGAGGAGGAGGAGGAGGAGGAAATGGGGGTTAAGGAAGAGGAAGAGGAAGAAAGAGGGAAAAACTTTATGAACCTTTACTCCCAGTCTTCCTTCCTCTTCCTCCTCCTCTTCTTCCTCTCTTCCTCTTTTTCCTCTTCCTCTTTGGCAGGCATGCATGTTAAAATAGGCTTCCTCTCTTTCTTTTTTTTTTCTTTTCCTTTTTTTCCTTTTTCCCTTCTCTTTCTCCTTTTTTCCTTTTCTCTTCTTTCCTCATTTATCCTTTTTCTCTTCTTTTTCTGTTTTCTCGTATTTTCCTTTTTCTTTGTCCTTTCTTTTTCTCTTCTTTTCCCTCGTCTATTTCTTTTCATATTTTTTTCCTTTTTTTTTCTCTAACTCACTGAGAGGAAGCATAACTGAAGTATTTTATTAGCTCAGAAACTTATGATCATTATTATTATTATTATTATTATTATTATTATTATTATTATTATTATTATTACTGTAGTGTTGTTTGTTATGACTTCATTACTACTGCCTCTTATTGCCTCCTTTCACTTAATTATCTAAATATCTCTCTCGGTGACCTTTAAAAATTATGATTATTACATATGTCAAGTTTGTAATTCTTATAATTTTTTTCTTATTCTTTTATATTTTCTTTTATCTTGTTAATTCTCTCTTTTTCAGGCCATTCATCATTATTATTGTTGTTATTGTTATTGTTGTCATTATTGCATTAATCATTTTTATTATTATTATTATTGTTGTCTTGTTCCTCTCTTATTCCTCTTTTTATTATTCTCTATCCTATTCCCCTCCCCCAAACACTCCCTCTTTCTTTCCTCCTCCTTTTTTTAATATATATATCGTGTAATTATTTATATATTTTTTTGTGTTTCCTAACTTGATATAATATTATGTAAAACTTCTAACCCCCACAAAACAGTTTTCCACCTACTCTTTTTTTGTGTTGTGTTGTGTGTGTATGTGTGTTTGTGTACGTAAATATCATGTATGTGTGTGTGATTGTTTTAACTGTATGTGTGTGTTTGTGTATGTATGTGTTCTAACGTGTGTGTATGTGTGTGTGTTTGTTTCTTCATGTACGTATGTGTCTGTGTATGTGTGTGTTTGTGTACGTCTAATTAACACACACAAAAAAAAACAGTAACCCACAAACACCTGACTCACACCTGTTTAATACCTGTTTGTTTGTTTGTTTGTCCTCGATTTCTCTAATTATAAACGTGTACTATTTACTATTTACAACCTTTTATATATAACCAGCATTAATAATTATGACCCATTATTAATTATTACTGCTATTATTATTATTACTATTATTATTATTTGATGTGTCTTTCCCTAATGATGTAATTTGTATATAATCTCTCTTTGTGCTGTATAATTAATTGTCTTGCCTCCAACATTCATATATATATTCAACATTTATATACACGCCTATTTATCTAGTTTATTTATTTATTATTTATTTTTGTATTATTTTTTCATCTAATTTTTTTGGATTTTGTTTTTTCGATTTTTTTTATTTTATTTTATTTTTTTTTGCTTATTTTTGAATGTCTGTCTGTCTGTCTGTGTGTGTGTTGTAACGAAGGACATAATAAGTATTGACATGCATCGATTTTGTTTTTTGTTTTTTTATGTATATATATTTTACTTTTTTTTAATTTTTTTCTTTATTTTTGTTCTTAATCTCCCGTTTTTTCCCATTTTTCATTTTTTTTCTCCATAACTATTTTTTTCTCGCTTTTCTCATAGTCGGCTACATCAATATTTTTCTTTTTTTCATTTTTTTCATATTTTTTCCTTCATATGCGAACGTCAATTTTTCATAAGATTTTTTTTTTCAACGATATTATTGTTATCATTATATATATGAATGGATTATTACTATTATTATTTATTACTGTTATTATATATTGAATGTTGTAAGTAATTATTATTTTTTAGCTCATTATAATTTCCCCGGTTCTTAAATGTTACTACTACTACTACTACTACAACTACTACTACCACTACTACTACTACTATAACCACTACTACCACTACCACTATAATTATTACCATTCTAGTTATTTATTCATTATTCTTATCATTACTTATTCCCATTATTATTATTATTATTATTATTATTATTATTATTATTATTATTATTACGGGATGAGAGCCGGCCGAGGCGGTAACCCCACTGCCTACCTGTAATTTACTAAGGCTAATTACCATCCCACCTGGCTAGTTGTCTGCTCTTCAAACCTCCACCACCATCACCACCACCCTCATCATCACCATCATCATCGTTAGTTTAGTTCTCGCCAGCATTGTATCATTCCAGCATTCTCCGTTTTCACTTTCATTTATTTTCACTTTCATTGTCTATCATCATCTTTATCATTATCTTCATTTAGCCTTCTGTTACCATTTTCATTTTCATTGTCGAAGTCATTGGCGAGTGAGTGTAGCGACGCGCCCCCGGATGTATGCTCCCCCATCATCATCATCATCATCTTTATCATTATTTTCATCTTCATCATTATCTTCATCTTCATTGAGCTTTCTATCACAATTTTCATTTTCATTGTCGAAGTCATTGGCGAGTGAGTGTAGCGACGCGCCCCCGGATGTATGCTCCCTCATCATCATCATCTTTATCATTATTTTCATCTTCATTATTATCTTAATTTTCATTTAGCCTTCTGTCACCATTTTCATTTTCATTGTCTAAGTCATTGGCGAGTGAGTGTAGCGACGCACCCCCGGATGTATGCTCCCCCATCATCATCATCATCATCTTCGTTAGTTTAGTTCTTGTAAGCATCCTATCATCATTTTTTTTTTCATTGTTTTAAGTCATTGGCGAGTGAGTGAAGCGACGCGCCCCCGGATGTATGTGCTCCCTGTTAGTTAAATCATTATCATCATCTTCACTATCTTTATCAGTTGAGTTATCGTATTCACTTTCATTATCTTCATATTGTCATTGTTATTTATATTGTCACTAGAATCACGAGGTTTTTTTTTTCATCATCATCATCATCATCACCATCATCACCACTATCACCATCACCACCACCATCACCACCACTCAAAAAACAGCTAGTATCACCACCACCATCATCACCACCATCAACACCACCCAAAAACCAGCTAGCATCACCACCACATCACCACTACCACCACATCACTACCATCACCACTATTCTCACCATTACCACCATCACCCCCCGCCCCCCCGCCCCCCTCCAAAAATATTAAGGGGGTCAGTATAGCATTATTTAGACGTTAGCAAAGACGATCTCAGTTTCGGATTCAAGAACTCCTCCACAACCTCCTCCACCTCCATCTCCACGCGTCGCCTCCCCCACCCGCCCCCACCCCCATCAGGTCAGGTTCAAATCACCCCCAACTATACCCCCGTCTTCTCCCCTTTCTTCACCCCTCTTCGTCTTTTCTCTCCCCCCAAGTCTTTGCTCATGACGCTCGCTCGCACACTCTCCCTCCTTCCTCTCCTCTCCCTCCTTCTTCTCCCCATCTCCCCTCACCCCATCGCTCGCTAGCTCTAGGCAATGCTATCACCCCACACCCCACACCCCCAAATGCAGGCTCAGAAAAGGTGTTCGATGTTTCCCCCACACTGCACCTCGCTCTCCCTCAGCGTCCTTCACCCCACACCGCGCACACCCCACTAGGTTTGCAGGGCAGGCAACAGCACCCCCCAACCCACAACCCCCCTCCCCTGTGTCTTCATCTTGCAACCTTCGCGACCCTCCACTCCCCCCCCCCCTTTCCTTACGCCCGCCGCCGCCGCCCCCGCCCCCTTCTCCTCTCTCGATCCATTGCTTGTGTCTGTCGCTGTGTGTCTGCTGCCCGGCCTATGCATGCTATCTTGGTTGCCCGCTAAGCCTGCATGCCGTGACAGAACGCTTGCCTCCTCAGTTGATTTGATAATGCAGTGAGGTAGTGTTTCTTTCGTTAATTCAATCTCCTCCTCCTCCTCCTCCTCCTCCTCCTCCTACTCCTGAATACCTCCAACTCCTCCTCCTTCTTTCTTCCTCTCTACTTTCGTGCGAGGAAGGTCTGGCGGTTGGTGGTTTTGGTATTTTTGTTCGGGGTTTGGTGTTTTGGTAAGGTGGTGTGTGTGTGTGTGTGTGTGTGTGTGTGTGTGTGTGTGTGTGTGTGTGTGTGTGTGTGTGTGTGTGTTTCCCTTCGTCCTTTCCCCTCCTTCCCCCTCGTCCTTCCTTCCTCCCTCTTTCCTTCTCCTCCTCCTCCTCCTCCTCCTTCCCTTGTCAAGACCTATAAATCTGCCTCCTCCGGTTGAGAGAGAGAGAGAGAGAGAGAGAGAGAGAGAGAAACCCACCACCACCACCGCCGCCCCCTACCACCGCCCCCTTGCACGCCTCCTAACTACTACTACTACTACTACTACTACTACTATTACTGCTACACTCCACCTGCCAACACCACCGGGCACTCAGATCCACTACCACCACCACCTCCTCCTCCACTCCTTGGCATAATTCGTTCCAGCGACGTAAACAGAAAACGGAGCTCAGGATATGGCAACACTGAGGTCGGTGTTGCCAGACGCCTCCACCCCTCACATCAACTATTCCCAAAGGCCGAAAAGGAGATCAATCGCGTTATAATTAGTGTTTTTTGTAGGTTCGCGGCACAAAAGAATAATTAAACTACCACCAGGGTCATAAAACTACCACTGGAAATGCCCCAAACTCCTGTGAAAGCCTTGTCAAAAGTGTTCTTGGGCTCCGATATGTTTAGAATGCGGCACTTAGTCACGTGATTTCTTGAAGGGCAAAGTTTAGACGCGTTTCCTTCCGTTTCCTGTAGCACGTTATGGTTGGTTGCGTTCAGACGTTCCTCGGACTAATTTTCACCGACATATGAAAGTAAACATTTAATCCACATTTTAATTATCATCCCACCAACACATAACAAATTGAATGCTTGGTTGGATACCTTCTCTTCAAGCTTACTTTCACCTACCTAGCAAAAAAACAAAAACATCAATTACAACCGTTTTTTTTCCGTTAATGATACTTCAACTACATTTTATTTTTCATTCCGCCAACACTTAACGATTAAATGCTTGGATACGATCTCTTCAAGCTTACTTTCACCTACCTAGGAAAAAAACAAAAACTTCAATTACAACCATGTTTTTTCCGTTGATGATACTTCAACTACATTTTATTTTTCATTCCGCCAACACTTAACGATTGAATGCTTGGATACGATCTCTTCAAACTGACTTTCACGTACATAGCAAAAAACAAAAACTTCAATTACAACCATGTTTTTCCCGTTAATAATACTTCAACTACATGTTATTTTTCATTCCGCCAATACTTTACAATTGAATTCTAGGATACGTTCTCTTTAAACTGACTTTCACCTACATAGCAAAAAAACAAAAACTTCAATTACAACCGTTTTTTCCGTTAATGATACTTCAACTACATTTTATTTTTCATTCCGCCAACACTTAACAATTGAACGCTTGGATACGTTCTCTTCAAACTGAGTTTCACCTACCTAGCAAAAACAACAGCTTCAATTACAGCCATATTTTCTTCCGTTAATAGTACTCTAAAATCTGATTCATAGTCACTGAGATGTTACCAGTGACAACGCGAAAATAATCACGCTTTTGCTATGAAAATTAGAGAGGTAGAAACTTCACACTCTTACTAATGAGATGTACGAATTCCACGCTGATTATACAGGTAGAAATCACTTACTCAGGTAGAAACTCATGCCGGTAGAAATTTACGCGGCAGGTTCAAGTTTCACGGTGTCACGATCAAGGAGTAAGCGATAGGGGAGCTTGACGAAAGTGCTGCCATCTCGAGAGCATTTCTTTTATCACTCGCTGGAACGTATTGCTGAAGTCACTCCTCTCCCTCCTCCTCCTCCTCCTCCTTTCCCCTTCTTCCTTCACCTTCTTCCTTTGGTTTACTTAAGGAAGATAGGGAGGAAAGGAAAGGGAAGAGGAGGAGAGGGAAGTAGTGCTAGTGAGTGCGCCCTCCTCCTCCCTTCCTCCTCCTCCTCCTCCTCCTCTGGTGTGTCTGAGTGCCCAAGTGTTTCTAATAAAGAGGAAATAGACATAACTTAAAAATAAACACGATAATGATGAAGTCTGTGTCTCTTTCTATCTTCCTCTTTCTCTCTCTGTCCATCTATCTTCGTCTATTGGAAGATGAGGAGCTATTCTTTTCTCCTTTTCCTTCCTCTTCTTCCTCCTCCTTCTCCTCGTTAAAAGCCGACGGGATTTCTGTAATCTACTTGACCCCTCTCCTCCTCCTCCTCCTCCTCCTCTCCACAGGGCCAGATACAACTCATCCTCAGGTCATTGCCAGGAAAAAAAAGAACAAAGGGAAAAAAATAAAAGTAATAAGTGGATGATAAAACAGAGGACGCTATAATAAAGGGAGAAGCAAAGGGAGAAAGGGAGACTGAGAAGAGGAACAGAGAATAGAATGGAAAAAAAACTAAGATAATGAAGAAAGGGAAGAAAAGTGTGGGAATTAAAAGAATCATAAGAGAAGTAAAGAGATAATTGAGTTGGGGAAAAAAGGGGAAAAAGGAGACCAAGATAATAGGGAAGAGTGAAGAGAGGAAGGGAAAACGGAGAAGATTGATAAAGAGAGAATATATGTGATTAGAAAAAAAATGGAAAGAAACTCAAAAGGAGAAAAGGAGACGAGGAAATAGAAAAGATAATAATGCATAACGTAGAAAAGAAGGAAACGGAGGCTGTGAAAATATAAAGAACGAGAAGAAAAAAAATAGAAATAAAAGAGAAAATGGGAGACTAAAGAGAAAGTTAAGAAGCTGGTGTTGGCATTTGAGTTGGTAACATTTGTTGTCTCGTGGTGAGGGAGAACTCTGAACACAACAAAGGCGATACACGATTTAGAAACATCCATTGTATTGCGTAGAAAGGGAGATCTTGGAAGACAACAAAAGAGGTAAACAGTTTTGAATTTAGTTTGTTTTGTTTACATATAGAAAGGGAGAACCTGAACCACAACGAAGGCTTAAAACATTACCATTAGTGTTGTTTATATATAGAAAGGGAGACACTCAAGTAGACACTCGCACCGGTAGGAATTTACGAGGTAGGTAGAAGTTTCACGGTGTCACGATCAAGGAGTAAGCGATAAGGGAGCGTGACGAAAGTGCTGCCATCTCGTGAGCATTTCTTTTATCCCTCGCTGGAACGCATTGCTGAAGTCACTCCTCTCCAGCCACAACAAGGGCGAAAAACGTTACCATGAGTTGTGTTTGTGTATAGCTTGGACAACAACGAAAGCGAAAAACGTTACCATGAGTTGTGTTTGTATATAGCTTGGACAACAACGAAAGCGAAAAACGTTATCATGAGTTGTGTTTGTATATAGCTTGGACAACAACGAAAGCGAAAAACGTTACCATGAGTTGTGTTCATTTATAGAAAGGGAGAACTCCAATCACAACGAAAGAGAAAAACGTTACCATTAGTTATGTTTATTCATAGAAAGGGAGAACTCCAATCACAACAAGGGCTAAAAACGTTACCATTAGTAGTGTTTATGTATAGAAAGGGAGAACTTGAACCACAACGAAAGAAGTTACCGTTATCTTTATTTATATATAGAAAGGGAGAATTTGGAATACAACTAAGACATAAAAGCAGTATAGAAGTTAGCGTTGTTGCTCTGTATTGCTGTAGAGAGAGAGACAGTTTGGAATTCATTGACCGTTGAAGAAGAAAAGACGAGTGAAAAAGAAAACAGCGAGGTGGAAAAAATGATTATGAAAAGTTTATATATATTTTTTGTTCTTTAATTTGTTGCTGAGTTAAAAAAAAAAAGAATTATTTAACGATGACAAGACATTTCTATATTTTTTCTTTTTATTTGTGTGAGTAAAAAAAGAACTATGAAACGGTCATTAATTTTATCTTTTTATTTGTCAATCGATTAAAAACAAAGAATTACTGAAGGCTGACATTATTATTATTATTATTATTATTATTATTATTATTATTATTATTATTATTGTTGTTAGTTTGTCTAGCATCGATTATTTAAACCGTATACGAAAAAACGAGAATGAAAAAAAGAGAATTATATAAAAGGAGAATTACCAAAGTGACATTTTATTTTTTTATTTTTTTACCTTCTCTTCGTCGCCTCGCACCTCCCATTTTCTCTCGCCGCCTCACTCCTCCGTTTTCTCTTTCGCTGCTCGGTCCCGTTTTCTTTTTCAGGGGGGATTTAAATATGACCAAAAAAGAGGCTTGTGTTGACCGAGGCTTTTGTGTGATGTTTCTGGTCCCCTGTGTGTCAATCCCCTCCTCCTCCTCCTCCTCCTCCTCCCTTTCCCTCCCTTTTAAGCTTCGTGTCTCTCTTTCTCCCGTCGGCTGTAAAAGGTATTCTCTCTCTCTCTCTCTCTCTCTCTCTCTCTCTCTCTCTCTCTCTCTCTCTCTCTCGTAATCTTGTCTCTTCTGCTTTTATCTATTTGAATATTCCTCTCCTTCTCCTTCCTTCTTTATCTTCCTCCTCCTCCTCCTCCTCCTCCTCCTCCTCCTCCTCTATACTTTCGAAGCTTCCATCTTTTCCTATAACTTTCCTTTCAGTCTAGTCTTCCTCCTCCTCCTGCTCCTCCTCCTCCTCCTCCTCCTCCTCTTCCTCCTCCTCCTCCTCCTCCTCCTCCTCCTCTTACAGCACTTCCACAACACTGCAGCCGCCGCTCTTCACTCCCCCAGCAGCAGCGCCCCCTACATACACCCCCTCCATACCTCCCTCCCCTCCCTTCCCCCATTTCCCCAACCTTCCCCGCCCCTTCCCTCACACACACACACACACACGCACACACACACGTACATACCAGCAGCTACTTACCCACACCCTCACACGCACACACGCACACATACATACATACACCTCCCCCCCCTCTCTTCCCCCCTCCCCCCCTTCACCTCCCTCCCCCTCACCCCCCCCCTACTATTCTATCGCTCAAAAAACAGCTGCATTCCGCCCTTGCCGCTGCGCCCCCCTCTCACGCCCCCCCCTATGGCTGGCTGTGCTACCCCCCCCTCCCCCCACCACCACTATATCACCCCCCTCACGCCCCCCTCCCGCCCCCCTCGCACGCTAAGTCCTCGCGTTGTTTAGTGTGTGTTAGTGTGTGTGTTTTTTTGTGAGGGTTCGGTGACCAGGTGATTTTTTTTTTTTTCGGTTTTGGGGATTTTTGGTCCTTTCCCTTTCACGCCCTCACTCACCTGTCCTCCTCCTCCTCCTCTTCCTCCTCCTCCTCCTCCCTGATTGCCTAGCGTACAGGTGTGATATGAGGGGAGTAGGAAGGTGAAGAGAACGGCAGGTGAAGTGTTTTTTGTGTGTGTTTGTTATAAGGAAGACAGACGGATGAAATAAGAGATTGACAAAATAAATAAATGAAATAAAAGAAAACAGTAAGGACCATAAGTCAGTGCTAATGTTAAGTAGAGTAAGGAAGAAATATAAAAAGGAGTAAATGATGTAAGTATGGCCCGTAAGTCACCACTGTGTAGTACTGTCAGTGTAATGCAAGTAAGACCGAAGTGAAAAGTACAGAAAAAAAGAGAAGAAAAGTCGGTGAATTAAGAAAACATTTAGAAACTCTCGTTCTCGGTTTTTACAGATGATTTTTTTAAAGTTTTTTTTTGTTTTTTTGTATTCACTTCATAACAACAAAAAAAAATAGCGTAAAAGAAAACACCGTCTGACTGAATTATATATATATAAAAAAAAACACAAAGAGAACGGAAACGGTATCAACATCAGGAAAGGTCAAGGTCAAAACCACCCTCACGAAAAGATAGTCAAACGAAAACACTGAAAAAAATAAATAAAATCGAGTTAAAAAAACAACAAAAAAAAACAGACATACTAAAAAGTCGCGTTCAATCCACAAAATCGTTCAGACCCAAAACTCGCAACACAACAGCGAAAAAACAAACGAGGACTTAGCGAGCAGGAGAAGCCACGCCCACAGCATTGCCCCGCCCGCCCCGCCAACCCCCCACACCCACACACACATCACATATCCAAGCACCCAAAACAACTTGAAAACCCCACTGCACCACCCACCCTCACACCCACACCACCCTGCCAACCCTGCCTCACCCTGCCTCACCCTGCCCCGCCCCGCCCCGGTGTCCGCTGCTAAGGGCTGGCTGGCTGGCTGTAGTAGGTCATCTTCTGCCTCTAGGTCTGTCGGGAGTTTCAGCGGGGTGCGTGCAAGCGGCCTGAGGTAGAGTGTCGATTCGCACATCCGCCCGACCACGTGTGTACCAGTGACGAGGGCACAGTCACAGTTTGCATGGATGCTGTGAAGAGCCGCTGTACCCGTGATCCCTGTCGTTACTTCCACCCCCCCCCGCACCTACAGGCCCAGCTAAGAGCGGGCCAAGGGCGCATCGCACAACACCAGCCCGTGGTAGGCACCTCCTCCTGCTCCTAGTCCACCTCCTCTTCCTCCTCCTCCTCCTCCACCTGTACCATTATCCACCTACCTCCTCCAGTTCTCCCATTGCACTACCTTCTCCACTACCTCCTCCTCCACTTCTTAAACCATTACCTGCACTACCTCCCCCACCACCTCCACCTCCACCTCCTACAGTGTATACCTCTCAAGTTCCTTCTCCTGTAGTGTGTATCCTCCTCCATTTCCAACACTATCATCATCATCATCATCATCATCATCATCATCCTGCTTCTCCTACTCCTCCTCCTCCTCCTCCTCTTCCTCCTCCTCCTCCTCTATTCTTTGTGTTTTTACGATATGCACTCTCATACTTTATCCTCTTCATGTCTATCCATTTGTTTTATTTTTTCATTTCCACTTCTATTTTCAACTCTTTTTTTATTTTATTAGTATACCATTGTCTTTCTCCTTCTCTTCCTCCTCCTCCTCCTTTTTCGCTTCACCACCAGCATCATTAGCATTCTCCATCTATCTCCACCTCCATTTTCATCAGTGCAGTACCTCCCAGCCCTCCTCCTCCTCCTTCTCCTTCTACTCCTTTTCATCCTCCACCTCCATAGCATTCTCTCTATCCCTCATTCCCATCGTTATACTCCTTTTCCTCCTCCTTTTAATCTCTCTCCTCTTCACCCTCCTCCTCCTCCTCCTCCTCTTTGTCCTCCTTCATTCATCTTCCATTGCATTATTTCTCCTCCTCTTCCTTGTGTTTCCATTTCATTGTTCTTTTCATCCTTTTTATTCATTTTACTCCTCCTTTTAATCGTCCTCCTCTTCACCCTCCTCCTCCTCCTCCTCGTCCTCCTTCATTCATCCTCCATTGCATTTTTTCTCCTCTTCCTTGTGTTTCCATTTTATTATCATTGTTCTTTTCTTCTCCCTTTTCTCTTCTCTTTCTCATTTTCACGGCACCTGCTCTCATCACCATCCCAATCACCACCACCACCACCACTTCTGTCACCATCACCACCACCAGCAACAACACCTCCAACAGTACCAACACACACAAACACACTAACATCTATCTCTTAACTATATTTATCTACCTATCTATATATCTATCACATCAATATATACATACATACATACAGACAGACAGACACATTCACTCACATCAAACCCATCACTAGAATTATAAAAAAAATATATATATCAATTCAATTCAGTGTTTAGTAAAGAAATTAAAATTATATCCAACCATTTCTTCTTTTCTCCAACAGTTTATATAATCTACCTTTTTCACTCCCTACAATTCTTCTGCCCCCCACTACGCCCCCCACGACAAACACCCCCATCGATATATATTAGTTCACTTCCCCCCTCCCCTCTTCCTCCCCTCCCTTCTCTCATTTGACCTGACCTGAGTTGACCTGACCTCTTGAGTAGATACGAAGGTCAGGACTCATAAGGTATTCCGTCAAAGTAACAGAATGCCAACCCAGGAATTGTAGAAGTCAGGGCAGAAAGAGGATCAGGTGGAGAGGTGGAATTAGAACCTTTACCGGGGCAGGATGGAGTACACTAACACCAGACAGGATCAGATGGAGAGGTGGAATTAGAGCAGTTGACCGGGGCAGGATGGAGTACACTAACACCAGACAGATGACCAGGTGGAGAGGTGGAATTAGAACCTTGACCGGGGCAGGATGGAGTACACTAACACCAAACAGACAGAGGACCAGGTGGAGAGGTGGAATTAGAACCTTTACCGGGGAGGATGGAGTACACTAACACCAGACAGATGACCAAGTGGAGAGGTGGAATTAGAACCTTGGCCGGGGAGGATGGAGTACGCTACCACTTAGACAGAGGATCAGGTGGAGAGGTGGAATTAGAATCTTTACCGGGACAGGATGGAGTACACTAACACTAGACAGATGACCAGGTGGAGAGGTGGAATTAGAGCATTTGCCGGGGCAGGATGGAGTACACTAACACCAGACAGAGGACCAGGTGGATAGGTAGAATTAGAACCTTTACCGGGGCAGGATGGAGTACACTAACACTAGACAGAGGACCAGGTGGAGAGGTAGAATTAGAACCTTTACCGGGGCAGGATGGAGTACACTAACACCAGACAGAGGGCCAGGTGGAGAGGTGGAATTAGAACCTTTACCGGGGCAAGGTGGAGTACACTAACACCAGACAGGACCAGGTGGAGAGGTGGAATTAGAACCTTTACCAGGGCAAGGTGGAGTACACTAACACCAGACAGGACCAGGTGGAGAGGTGGAATTAGAACCTTTACCGGGGCAGGATGGAGTACACTAACACCAGACAGAGGACCAGGTAGAGGACGTTTGGAAAGGCCTTTGTTCTTCAGTGGACTAGGTCATGTCAGGCCAGGTCAGGTCAGAGAGGGTCAAATCAAGGTCACACAGGGGGTCACAGGAGGTCAAATAATGTCAGAAATCAATACAATTTTTTTTTTTTGGCTACTGTGACCATTTTTTTTTTTTTTTTTTTGGGGCTACTGTGACCCTCTCCCCCCTAACCTCCCCCTCCCTCCCCTCCCTTTCCCCTCCCTCCCTTTTCACTATAGCACGTGCCCTCCCCTCTCCACCCCCTCCCTCCCTCCCCACCCCTCCCATTGTGTAGTTGCTCTCCCTCCCCCCCACACTGCCCCCCCCTTATACCCCCTGCCGCCGCCGCCGCCGCCGCCATCGCCGCCGCCGCCGCCACCTGCTGCCGCCCCCCCCTCCCCCCACCACCCTCACCTCCCCCCTCCCCCACAGGCTACTGCGATCTGCTACACGCATAAATCAGCTGTTTGTTTGTTTGTTTGTTTGTTGTTTCTTCCCTCTCTCTCCCCCTCCCTCTTTTTCTCTCCCCTCCTCTCCCTCTCGTTTCCTCTCCCCTCCAGATACTTTCCTCCCCATCTTCATCGTCTTGTCTCTCCTTCTCTCCCTCTCTCTCCTTAATTTAAGGTTAAGAATGGAGGGGAAATGACTTTCTCTCCCCTCTTTTTTTCCTCCCCTCCCCTCCTTTTCTCTACCCCTCACTTTCCTCCCCTCCCTCATCGTCTTTTCTTTCCTCCTTTTCCTCCCCATAGTAAGGTTAAAAATTGAGGGAAAATGACCGTTTCTCTCCTCTCTCCCCTATTTTTCCTCCCCTCCCCTCTTTTTCTCTCCCCCTCACTTTCCTCCCCTCCCTCATCGTCTTTTCTTTCCTCCTTTTCCTCCCCATATTAAGATTAAGAATGGAGGGAAAATGACCGTTTCTCTCCCCTCTCCCCTATTTTTCCTCCCCTCCCCTCACTTTCCTCCCCTCCCTCATCGTCTTTTCTTTCCTCCTCCTCCTCCCCATATTAAGGTTAAGAAATGGAGGGAAAATGACCGTTTCTCTCCCCTCTCTCCTTTGTTTCCTCCCCTCTCCCCTTTTTCTCTCCCTTTTCTCTCCCCTCTTCGTCTCTTCTCCCCACCACCAGGACCCAGGGAAAGATATATTTAAGGGGGGGAGGGAGCGGAGGCCTGGATATGTCTCCCCTCTCCCCACTCCCCTCTCCCCATCCTCCCCTCCCCAACTTATCTCCCCACCCCCCTCTCCTCCCCTTCAGACTATTGGATATGAAGTGTCTCCCTCCTCTCCCCTCCCCCTCCCCATATTTTGCACCCCCCTTCTCCCCTCCCCCCTTCTCCCCTTCAAAGAAAAGTCCATTTGGATTTTATAATTTTTTATGCGAATTTAGATTTATTTTTATTTTTGAAGTTTTATCCAAATTTTTCCGTCGGTTTTTATTATTATTATTATTATTATTATTATTATTATTATTATTATTATTATTATTATCGATGTTTTTATTATTATTAAGAGGACAAGTAATATTTTTCTTATTTTTATTTATTTTTATTATTTTTTATGCGATCGATCAAGAAAAAAACAAAGAAAAAAAAACAAGAAAGGAAAAAAAGAAAAAGAGAAAAGCGATTTATTGTTTATTTATGTTTGTTTGTTTGTTTGTTTCACTTGTTTTTTGTTGTTTGTGTTATTTTTTGTGTTTGTTTTCATTTATTGTCACACGAACAAAAAACAACAACAACAACAAAAGTGAAGACAAGAAGAAAGAAAACAAGAAGAAAAAGAAGAAGAAAAGAAGAAAGTGCATCTCTTCACTCGCTCTTTTGTTTCCTTTCTTTCTTTCTCTTCTTCGTTAATTTCCTTTTGAAGTGAAGAAGAAAAAAAAAAAGGAATTAGAAGAAGAAAAAAAACAATTTCTCCAACATTTTTTCCCTCCAGTTTTACATTTTTTCCTCCATTTTTGAAGCATACAGGCCTCTTTTTTTCCTCCACCTCTCCTCCTTTCCTCCAATCCTCCTTTCCTTCCTTCTCCCCCTTTCTTCCTCCCGTTCTTTTTTTTTTCCTTTTCGAAGTTGGCAGATGGACGGGCGAGAGGGAAAGGTCGACGACGTTCCAGTGATATTTTCCTCCATTTATTATCTCCAATTTTCTCTCCATTTCTCTCCTTCTTCTTCTTCTTATCTCCCTTTCTCTTCTTCGTATCATTGTTGTTGTTGTTGTTGTTGTTGTTGATGTTGTTTTTCTATTCTCTGTCTATCTATATCTATTGTGTCATTATCATCATCCATTCTACTACTACTACTACTACTACTACTACTACTACTACTACTACTACTACTACTACTACTACTACTACTACTACTATTGCTACTATTACTACTATTATTGCTACTGTCTTTCAATCATCCCTTCTTCTTCCTCTTCTTCTTCTTCTTCTTCTTCTTCATCATGGATTCTGCCTCTTCAATACCACCACCTCCACCTCCACCTTCACCACCACCACCACCACCGTCACCACCAACCGTTCTCCAGCAAATTTTGGGTTGCCATCACCACCACCACCACCACCACCACCTTCATCACCACCACCACCACCACTACGACTACGTGTATACCACCACCACCATCACTTATATCTCCCGGTGGTGATGATGGTGATGACAGTGGTGGTGATGACTTAGTGGTGATATATACAGTAAGTGGTTGTCTGTACCCCCACCCCCCCCACCCCCACCGCCAACACCACCGCCCCCCCTCCACCACCACCACCACCACCAGGCCGATCCCACCACCGCCACCTCCACCACCACCTTTCCTCCCTCTCTTCCTCCTTCCCTCCACACGGGTTCAGGTACATCAGTGTGTGTGGAGGAAAGAAGGAAGGAAGGAAGGTGAATGGGAGTAGAAAAAAGGTGTGTGTGTGTGTGTGTGTGAGAGAGAGAGAGAGAGAGAGAGCTAGAAAACATACGAAAGCAACATCTTACACACACACACACACACACACACACACACACACACACACACACACACACACACACACACATATACCTGTCTACCTTGTTAATTAGTCTCAGGTGTCGTCTGAAGGTGTGATGAGAGAGAGAGAGAGAGAGAGAGAGAGAGAGAGAGAGAGAGAGAGAGGATAGGAACACTAGGAAAGGAGAGGAAAAGGAATATTATGTGAAGTGAAGGAAGGAGGGAATAGGAAAAATAAAAGAAAGGAAGAAATAAGTAAAGGAACAATAGGAAAAGGAAAGGAAAAAGAGGAAAAGAAGAAGGGTGGAATAGGAAGCAGTGGGAAAGAAGGGAAGAAGATAGAAGGGAAAAGAAAGGAAGAAGATGAGAAAGACCAGAATCATTATTATTATTATTATTATTATTATTATTATTATTATTATTTCGAAACGTTATTAGAGAGATACAAAGAAAGAGAGAACCATAACGAGAAAGATGAGAAGTAGGAGGAGAAGAAGGAAATAAGGGAGAAAGATGAGGGAGGAGGAGGAGGAGGAGGAGGAGGAGGAGAGGAAAATGAAGTAGCAGGAGGAGGAAAGGGAGGAAAGGAGAGATAATTTCCTCCACCTCTGCATTAATAATTGGAGATAAGAGGAGGATGAGAA
The DNA here is from genome assembly GCF_024679095.1 of Eriocheir sinensis. Lineage (NCBI taxonomy): Eukaryota > Metazoa > Arthropoda > Malacostraca > Decapoda > Varunidae > Eriocheir > Eriocheir sinensis. The sequence continues at coordinate 2,102,629 of NC_066538.1, forward strand.
AGTGGAGATCCATCGAGATAAGAGAGAGAGAGAGAGAGAGTGTTTCATGTTACGCGCGGTATTTTCACTGTAATTAAGAGAGAGAGAGAGAGAGTTCTGATCCCCTTTAAGTCGCGGTTTAGTGGTTTCAATTCCATTCGTTGTAAATATTTTCGTACACGCCAAAGAAAAATAATAATAATATTGATAGTGGTAATGATAGTTCTCTCTCTCTCTCTCTCTCTCTCTCTCTCTCTCTCTCTCTCTCTCTCTCTCTCTCTCTCTCTCTCTCTCTCTCTCTCTCTCTCTCTTAATTTCATCTCTCTTTCTTCTCCTCCTCCTCCTCCTCCTCCTCCACCTCCTCCTCCTCCTCCTCCTCCTTCTCCTCCTCTTAGAAGCGTGTGAAACTGTGTGCTGCAATTTTAGAGACAAGCAGACTCTCTCTCTCTCTCTCTCTCTCTCTCTCTCTCTCTCTCTCTCTCTCTCTCTCTCTCTCTCTCTCTCTCTCCTATAAGGGCGTAATTCCCATGAGAGCCGGCACGTGAGAGGAGGAGGAGGAGGAGATGGAGGAGGAGGAGGAGGAGGAGGTAATGCAGTTTCCCTGTCTGAATGCTGGGGTGAGGGAGGTATAGGAAGAGGAGGAGGAGTAGGAAGAGGAGGAGGAGGAGGAGAAGGGGTCGTGTTTGTCCTAGCTTCGAGGCAGTTTGCAGAACGTGATGGGGGAGAAGAGGAGAGGATTGGGGAGGAGGAGGAGGAGGAGGGAGATTTGCAGTGTTGGAGTGTGAAGGAAGAGAGGAAGGAAGGAGGGAAGAAGGAGGCAAGGAAAAGGAAGAGGGAGGAAGGTAGGAAGAGGAGAAGAAGAAGGAGAATGGGCAGGAGATGAGAGAAGGAAAGGGAGGAAGGAAGGAAGAGAGGAAGAAGAAGGAGAATGCACAGGAGGAGATGAGGAGAAGGGAAGGAAGGAAGAAAGGAAAAGAGGAGGAAGAAGGATGAAAAGAAGGAAGAAGGATGAGAGAAGGTGAAGGAAAGGGAGGAAAGTAGGAAGAAGGGAAGAACAATGATGAGAGAAGAAGGAGAAGGGAAGGAGGAGATGAGTGAAGGAAAGGAAGGAAGGAAGGGAGAAGGGAAGAAGAAGGAGAAGGAAACGGAGGAAGAAGAAGGAGATGAGAGAAGGAAAGGGAGGAAGGAAGGAAGAAGGGAAGAACAATGATGAGAGAAGAAGGAAGAAGGATGAGAGGAGGAGAAGAAAGGAAGGAAGGAAGGAGGAAGAACTGTATTAATATTGCGTATAGGAGGAGGAGGAGGAGGAGGAGGGATGGAGGAAGATAGAATGAGAAAGGGAATAAATGAAGAAGAGATAAAGAGAGATAAGGAGACAGATTAATAGAGACAGCTAATGAAGAGGAGGAGGAGGAGGAGATAAAGAATGGAAGAGGAAGATAAATAAAACTATACGGAGAAGGAAGAGAGAAAATGAGAAAGAGGAAAGAAGAAATAAGTGAAGAGGAAGAAAGGAGGAAGAAGAGGAAGGAGAAGAGAGAAGATAAAGAAGGAAGGAGGGGAGGAAAGTAAGAAGAAATTGAATTAGTTTACAGAGGAAGTGATGGAGGAAGGAGGAGGAGGAGGAGGAGGAAGAGGAGGAGGAGGAGGAATGAAATGTGGGTAGCAAGAGGTCGGAGAGTTTGATAAGAAGGTAACGGGAGGAGGAGGAGGAGGAGGAGGAGGAGGAGGAGGAGGAGGAGAAGGAGGAGGAGGAGGAGGAGGAGGATTAAGGTTGGGGTGTGTCTAGGTAACTAATCTCCTCCTCCTCCTCCTCCTCCTCCTCCTCCTCTTCTTCTTCCTGCTGAGTAATTCATTCCTCGTACATCTTCCTTTTCTCTCTCTCTCTCTCTCTCTCTCTCTCTCTCTCTCTCTCTCTCTCTCTCTCTCTCTCTCTCTCGTACACACATACGATTGAGAGAGAGAGAGAGAGAGAGAGAGAGAGAGAGACCTACTAAGTAAAATTGGGCTTATTGGGACCCTAGAGTTAGACGGAGGAGGGGAAGGGGAGGAGGAGGAGATATCTGGGAATTCTGTCACGTATCTCTCTCTCTCTCTCTCTCTCTCTCTCTCTCTCTCTCTCTCTCTCTCTCTCTCTCTCTCTCTCTCTCTCTCTCTCTCTCTCTCTCTCTCTCTTTCTCTCTCTCTCTCTCTCTCTCATAAGTATAAAATTGATCTGGACTGCTTGGGTATTTCCCTTCCCTTCGCTTGGCCGGGATAGAAGGGAAGGGAAGGGAAAAGAATGAGAGGAGGAAGGGAAGAGAAGGAAAGGAAAAGCGAGGTAGGTGAAGGAATAGGAAAGGAAGGGAAGTGAAAGAGAGGAAAGGAAAAGGGCATCGAGGAAAGGGAAGGAAAGGAATGGGAGTGAAGGTGAAAGGAACGGAAGGAAAGGGAAGGGAAGGAATGGGAGTGAAGGTGAAAGGAACGGAAGGAAAGGGAAGGGAAGGAATGGGAGTGAAGGTGAAAGGAACGGAAGGAAAGGGAAGGGAAATGAGAGTAAGGAGAGAGAGTCGAAGGGAGAGAAAAGGAAGAGAGGGAAGGGAAGGGACTGTCAATGAGGAGAAGGGAAGGAAGGGAGGGAATGTCAATAGTGTTGGTGGTGTTTTTTGTTTTAGTTTTTTGCTCTAGCATCGAGTAGCGTGACGCCACACACACACACACACACACACACACACACACACACACACACACACACACCGAGGAGCAGGACCCCGCTAAACAGAATTAGAGCAGCGTGATCAAGAGTGACTGCCGGGGGAGGGGGAGGGGGTCCAGGGGGGTGAGGACGTACTGCTTGGAGGTCTGGTCACGTCCCGCCCCCGCCCCCCGCACAGCCCCGTACAGCAGGGGGGGGCGGGGGCGCGGGTGTGCCGCAGAGCCAAAAATTAGTGCTGGTGCGGCGGCGGCGGCGAGTGTTGCGTCACGCCTTTACGGGCGTGACGCTGCCCCCCCTCCCCGCCCCCCTGCATGTGTGTGTGTGTGTGTGTGTGTGTGTGTGTGTGTGTGTGAGTGAGTGAGTGCGTGCGTGCGTGCGTGCGTGCGTGCGGGGCGTGGTGGCGGCGTGGGCGTGGCGTGGGCGGCTGCTGGAGGACGGTAGGTGCCGCGCGTGCCGGCTCACCGCCGCCCGCGGTCCCCGCCCCCTCGGCGGCTCCGCGGGCTGCGCGGCGCGGCGCGGGGCGTGGCGGGGCGGGGCGGGGCCGCTGTGCATGAGGCCAGGCCGTGGCGGGGCGGGGCGGGGCGCCACTGTCCGTCCCGTGTGCCGCCCACACTCTCACCTGCACTGGCCGGCGCCCGTCCCCGCCCCCCCCGCCCGCCGCCCTCTGCCCCCCGGGCCGGCGCGGCGGGCGGGGGGCGGACACACTGCATGAGGGGCGCCGCCGCCACTCTCCACCTCTACATTAGCCATTTTGTTAACGCGTGCCTCTTCTTTCTTTATTTCTCGTGCTCTTGGCGCCTGTGTTGGGTGCTGTATGCTGCCCGCTTGGCTTGCCCGCTGCTACTAATAGCCCGGGGCTGCTGTCGCGGCCGCGGCCGCCGCTGTGCCCCTGGCGCCGCCCCCACCGCTGCCCGCCGCAGCCGCTGCTGCTGCCGCCGAGCTGGGCAAGAAGCGCGGCCGCGACCCCGGTGACGAGCTCCTCATGGTACCACGCCCTGCATGTTGGCCGGCCGGGGGCGGCGCTCCCCCTCCCTTCACTCACCACACCCTCCCGCACCCGCCACCCCCACCCACACCCACCCCCACACCCACCCCACTCCCACCCACCAACACCACATCACATAACCAACACAACACCAGCACAACACCACCACAGCACCACACCCCAGCAACACCAACACAGCACCACACCCCGGCAACACCACGCCCACACTGCACAGCCACAGCCTTGCATGGCCTACTGCTGAGACCCCCCCCGCCTCTCTCTCTCTCTCTCTCTCTCTCTCTCTCTCTCTCTCTCTCTCTCTGCACCTCACACACTTTTCGCTGCTCCACTCTGTTCCTTGCAATGTACCGCCCGACACACACACACACACACACACACACACACACACACACACACACACACCTGCCGCCCAGCTTCGTAACAAGTGTTCAGTCTTGCTTCTCACCACTAACGCCTTGATGCGCTCTCTCTCTCTCTCTCTCTCTCTCTCTCTCTCTCTCTCTCTCTCTCTCTCTCTCTCTCTCTCTCTCTCTCTCTCTCTCTCTCTCTCTCTCTCTCTCTCTATCTATCTATCTATCTATCTATCTATCTATCTCTCACACACACACACACACACACACACACACACACACACACACACACGTGCACCTTCCCTTCCTCCCCTTCTCTTCCCATCCTTTTCCTCGCCCTTATCTCCCTTCCCTTCCCTTCCCTTCCTCCTCCCCCATCCCTTCCCCTCCCCTCCCTTCCCTTCCCTTCCCTTCCTCCTCCCCCTCCCCCCTCTCCCCCCCTCCCCCGGCCTGGCTGTAGTTTGATCTTTGTAGTTGCTGCCAATTTTGCAAGATCAAAACCAAGGCAAAAGTGATAAAAAGATTATTCACGGATCTTTTTTTTTCTTCTTACTTTTTTATATATTTTTTTATTCTTCTCAAACATGCGATACACACTCTGGCTTTTCTTCTTCTTCTTCTTTTCCCTCTTCTTTTCTTCTTCTCTGGCTGACCTACTCTTTTTTTTCTTATGCTTTTCTTTTCCCTCTTTTCTTCTCTGGTTCTTCAGTTTCAATCAATTTTTTATTTTTTTATTCCTCTTCCTCCTCCTCCTCCTCCTCTTCCTCCTCCTCCTTTAATCCTTCCCCTTTAATCCTTTCCTTTCTTATTTTTCACTTCCACTTTCTCTCCCCCTCTCCCTTTACTACTACTACTACTACTACTACTACTTATGCTGTACTTAAGTGACCAGCAGTATCAGTAATAGTCACACTGCTTTAACTACCACCACTGTAACCACTACCACGGCCTCTACCACCACCGCTACTGCCAATCCCCCAACCACCCCTTCCCTAATCCCCTACCTATGAACAGCCCCAGCCCCTTCCCTTCCCCCTCCTTCCCTCCCTCCCCTTCCCTTCCCATAGCATGCAATCCCTAAAGCATTTGAATGGCGTAACAAAGCGAAGTAATGTAAATAATAATGGTAATAATAATAACAACCTGCTTTCCATATGCCTTTTGCTTACTGTAAATATGTTAATAATTATTGCTTTTATTATTGTTATTGTTATTATTATTATTTATTTTATTTTCTCCTGTTTGGTACTTGTTTTTTTGTTTTGTTTTTTTTTACTTGCATTTTGCGTTTGTGGCTGCCGCTGTAATCGTTGCCAAAGGTCGCCAGCTGATTAATTTCCCTGCATTTGTTTTCCCTGTTTTGTTTGTTTGTTTTGGTTCCTGTTTGACTTACTCCCTTGTTTGGTATTCCCGTTTGTTTGTATTATCATTTTTATCATTGTCGTTGTTGATTATTTTTGTGCCCTTTCATCCCCTACTTCGTTTTATTCTTTTTTTTATTTTCTCTTCTCTTTTTTTGTCATCTTTCTTCAGTTCTTCATTTACGTCTCTTCCTTTTCATTCATTTATGTGTGGGTTTCCATTTTTTTTATTTTTTTTATTTGTCCCTCCTCTTCCTCCTCCTCCTTTTCCTCCTCCTCCTCCTCATATTCCTCCTCCTTCCATGCCAATCCTCTGCTGTCTCCACGTCTCTCTCTCTCTCTCTCTCTCTCTCTCTCTCTCTCTCTCTCTCTCTCTCTCTCTCTCTCTCTCTCTCTCTCTCTCTCTCTCTCTCTCTCTCCCCCCGCTATGTACGTATAAATATGTGTACGTAAGCGTGTGTACACATTTATGTATGTACACACGTATTACCAGTATGCCCCCCTCCCCCCTCCCTCCCCCATCCCTTTGGTACACACACACACACACACACACACACACAGCTGATGCTAATTATGTAAATGTTGATGTTGTTGTTGTTGTTGTTATTGATGCTACTGCTGGCGCCATTACACTTCCCCCATCCCCCCTCCCTGCTCCCCCAACCTCTCTCTCTCTCTCTCTCTCTCTCTCTCTCTCTCTCTCTCTCTCTCTCTCTCTCTCTCTCTCTCTCTTATCCGTTGCTCTTTACTACTTTCAACATTTTTTTTCATTCATTCTTCTTCTTCTTCATCGTCTTCTTTTTCTTCTCTGTCTTTATCCTTTAATTCCTCCTTTCTTATTTCGTTTTTTTTTTTTTTTTTAGTTTGAATTTACTATTTTTTTCTTTATTTTCTGATTTCCTTTTTTTTTCCTTTTTCTTTCCCTTTTATTTTATTTTTCTTTGAGTGCAACTTGTCCCAGCATTGATTTAGTTAGTGTATATAATGAATGTTTGAGTGTCTGTTGTTTCTCTTATTTTTCTCTCAATCTATCTCTCTCTCTTTCTTTCTTTCTTTCTTTAATCAATTACCTTCATGCCTTTGTTATTCAATGTGTCTGTGTGTGTGTGTGTGTTCATCTCTCTCTCTCTCTCTCTCTCTCTCTCTCTCTCTCTCTCTCTCTCTCTCTCTCTCTCTCTCTCTTACAGGTTTATCCAATCCAGGTTGCTGTTATTTTTTTTTATCTCCCTCTCCCTTTATCCCCCCCTCCTTCTCTCTTCTCTCTCTCTCTCTCTCTCTCTCTCTCTCTCTCTCTCTCTCTCTCTCTCTCTCTCTCTCTCTCTCTCTCTCTCTCTCTCTCTCTCTCTCAAACGAGGCTGATAATTTCGAGGAATTGCCGGAGAAAGAGAAAAAAATGAAACAAAAAAAGTATAAATGGAAAAAAAGAAAAAAGAAGAAAAGAAGAAAAAAAGCGTAATTTCACATCAAGAGAAGAAAGGAAAAAAAGGATATCACGTTTTTTTCCCTTTTTTTGATCGTTCGCGGAAATTTACAGCGAAAAGAAAGAAAAAAAAAGAAGAAAAAAAAATTACTGATCGAAAGAAAAAAAGAAAGGAAAAAATAAAATAATTGCTTGTTTGATCTTGCAAATTTGGCGGTTTTCTTTACTTGTACAATACTCGTTTTTATTCATCCTATTATTATTATTACTATTATCATTATTATTTATATGTACTTCTATTATCATTATCATCATTATTATTATTAGTGTTTCTTCAAGTGTGTTTTTTTTTCTCTTTTTTTTTAGGTTCATGATTTCATTTGATATTTTACTTCATTTTTTTTTCTATGATAATTTTGATGTGTAATATGTTTTAAGTTTTTTCTCTTAGTTAGTTTTGAGACATGAAACACACACACACACACACACACACACACACACACACACACACACACACACACACACACACACACACACATAAGAAACATGAGGTGAATGTTGACATGTGATATGAAACTCTTCCTTTCTCTCTCTCTTTTATCTCATTTTCTCTCTTTCTCCTTTTTTCTCTCCTCCTTCCCGTTCCCGCTCTCTTCCTCCCTCAAACAAGAATTAAAAAAAAAAAGGAATTAACTTTTTAATGTATAATATCAAGGTAATAACTGTAATATATATTCTTTCATTGTATTCTTAACTTTTTTTTTACGTTTTCATCTTTCCCAATTTTTTTCATCTGCCCAATTTCAAAGTTAATCTGTAATCATTTTTTTTATATATATATTTCCCATTTACTCTTTTTTTTTTTTTTTACTTGCTCATCTTCCTTCAAAATTTATTATATCACGAATTTCAAAGTCAAATTTTGTGGAAGGAAGGAAGTGAAGGAAATGAAAAGAGAAAAGAAGGAAGGAAGGAAGGGAAGGAAAGAGAAAAAAATGAGACCTTAAATTTTTCTCCAATTTTTTTTTCATTTTTTCTTTTAATTTTCGTTTTTTTCTGCTCATTCTATTTTTTTCTCTTTCTCTCCTGTTATAGATGTTGTTGTTGTTGTTATTGTTGCTGTTGATGATGATGATGAGATGTTGATGACCTTGTTCTTGTTGATGTTGTTATACAGATACAAACATTATTATTTTTTGCACCTCATTCTTATCTCCTTTCCTTTTTTCCCCCCCTCCTATCATCATCACACACACACACACACACACACACACACACACACACACACACACACACACCTTTTTTCCTCCTCTACATGTTATCAAAATGGAAATTACTCGCCTTGATTTTTTTCCTTTTTTCCTTTTTTTCCTTTTTTTCATCCTTTTCTGAGGCAGTAGGATCAACCTTCATTATTTTCCCCTTCTTTTTTTGGTCTTTTTTTTTCCTATTTTTAAGTCCATGGAGTTTTCCCGCAAGACTTATCATCCCCTTTCCCCTTTCCCTCCCTTTCCTTCTCTCCTTCCTTCTCCTCCTCTCTTTCGTACTGTTCCATTTTTTCCCGTTTTCCTGCTCCCCTGTTTTCCCTTCTTCCCTCCCTCCCTGTTTTTTCCCATCTCTGCCCCGTTTTTTTTTTCATTCCCTCGTCCCCATTTCCCTCCCCTTCCCCATCTTCCTCCCTCCCTCTCATAATTACTCATCTCATTTCCTTGTTCCCTGTTGGCCCAGTATATGTTTCAAAAAGTTCATAATTATCAAAAAAAAGTCATTAATCTGCACTTTTTATTTAATTTAGTGTTCAATGTTTTCTCTCTCGCGCCTTTTGCTAAGTGAGTCAGAGAATATGCAATTGAGGTGAGGATTATGCGTTTAGAAGTGGGATTTTGGCACTTGATGAAGATTAGTGGGGTTTAGTTTTGCTTCGATGACGTTTTGGAACTTTAGGAAAATCAATGTTACTTCGTTTTCTTCTCTTGTGACTTGCTTGGTTATTCTTGCAAGTTTTTCTCTTTTCATTTTTGGTACTAGATGAAGATTAGTGGGGTTTAGTTTTGCTTCGATGACGTTTTGGAACTTTAGGAAAATCAATGTTACTTCGTTTTCTTTCTCTTGTGACTTGCTTGATCATTCTTGCAAGTTTTTCTCTTTTCATTTTTTCTTCTTCTTTTTTACACGTCACCTGAGCCTCCCAAGTCATTAGTATCTTCAGGTGTCGGTTTATTAAGTTCCCAGAGGAGACAGGTAGCAATGCCTCACCTGTTGATTGAATTTTGTTGACGCTTAATTGTAGAAGGTGCGAGGGATTTTAATTATTCAGGCAGGTGTAAAGATGTTGGAAAGTCACGTGTTATTTTTTTATTTTTTTATTTGTTTATTTATTTACTTTTTGTCTCGCTGGGCCAACAGTAGCAAGACAAGTGTATGGGAAGGGGCGGGGAGAGGGGGGGTGACATGTGTCCCCCTCCCCCACACACCCTTGCCCCCCCTCCCCTCCCCTCCCCCCACGTGTTAGCTGCTTGTTATGGTTCTTCTGTTGTGGGTGTCATCCAATTCCCTCCGCCCCCCACCCCCCAGCGGAGGTGCCCCACAGCAGACTCACCACCACCACCACCATCACCACCACCACCACTCACACTCCGTGGGTTAGGGAGGCCCAGGGTGTAGGTCTCTAGGTGTTGTGGGCGGGGCAGGAGGGATTCAAGGGAGATGCCGCCGCCCGATGCCGCCGCCGCCGCCCACCTCCTCCCCGGCCTCCTCACACACACACACCTTCCTCCCCAGCCAAGCCTGTGACTCTCTCCCCCGTAGTCTCCCCAGGTGTGGCCAGGTGTGGAGCGGAGCAGGTGTAGGCAGTGCCGGGCGGGCGTGCCGACCCTTCATTCCCCGCCCCAGCCGGGCGGGGCGGTGTGGCCTGGTGCTGAGAGGTGTTATGTTGCAGGCGTTCCCGGGGATGGGCGTGCCCTACAAGCGTCCCGCCGGGGACAAGTCGGGGCTGCCGGTGTACCAGCCCGGGGGCAGCGCCGCCTACCAGCAGGCCCTGATGCAGCAGCTGGGCGGCCAGAGCTTTGTGCCCGTGTCATGTGAGTATGGCGGGGGAGTGGCCCTGCCGGGGCCGGGGGGCCAGGCCGAGGGCCACGACACCACCACCTCCACCACCACCTCCACCGCCGCTAACAACCACCACGCTGCTGCTTCCTCCGCGCAACCCCCCACCACCTCCTCCCCCACCCCCACCACCACCACCACCAGCTCCCCCCCTTCCTCCAGCAAGGTCCTTCACTCCTCCCTCATCCCCTCCAACTCCTCCTCCTCCTCCTCTTCCTCCTCCTCCGTGGGCGGGGGGGAGATGGTCCCCGTCACACCCTCGGCCCTGGGCCCCCAGCAGCCGGTCAATGTCTTCTACACGGGCTACGCCCTCAGCAAGGGGATGCGCCCGCAGCTTAGGCACCAGGCCACCCCAGGCTCGGCCATGATGGCCCCCATGCATCACCCAATGTCCACCATGGGCTTTGCCCCTCCAGGGCTGCCGCCTGGCACCATGCCCAGCTTCACCTACAGCATGGGTGCCCCCATCAGCACCCTGAGCATGCCGCCCTATGTCAGCAGCAGCCAGCAGCTGATGAGCCCTGTCATGACCTCCAGTCTGGCCAGCATGGGCATGGGCCTGGGGGGGGCCATGCACCCCAGCCTGGGGGGCCTCACCGCTGCCGGCGTGTCCCCGGCCGTGGGCGGCATGACCGGCCTGGGCGGCCTCGGGGCCGGGATGCCGCTGATGATGCCCCAGAACCCCATGTCCTCCCTGTACCCCTCCCAGTACACCGCTTTGTCCAGTAACACCCCCTTTGCCCAGGGCGGGGAGCAGCCCAGCAAGAGGCTGAAAACTTCCTAAGCGTGTGTGTGCATGTGGGTGGTGCGGCGCGTCCTCCCTCGCTCCACACGGCGACGCCAGCTCTAGTGGACTCTAGTCACGCCACTACTAACATCTACTAGTGTCGCTCTAGGACACGCAGTAACTCACTAACTGGCCCTTGAGATCGCTGACGCAGCACGTGTACTGTCGTTGTACTTCCCTGTCGGCGTCCTTGGTTCTCCAGGTTTTACACTTAATATAATACCTAATTTTTTAGCCTTGAAGTATTTGAGACACAATAGTCGTCCATTTTAACCAAGACTCCCCAAGTCTTTTTTGCTTTTAAATGACACGGCAGAGCAGACTTGCTGCATGTGCGCTGGTAACCGGGGGTGACGCCTGCATGGTACCCACCACACCCAGCTCCACCGTGTTTGTGACTTGTGATGCACGGAGACCGCACCTCCCCGCCCCGCGCCGCGTCGCGCCCCGCCCCGCCCCGCCCCGCCCCGTGTTCGTGGCCGGAGTGCCAGGGGCGGGGAGGGCCGGGGCGGGCGGCGCGGGGGGGAGTCAAGGTCACGCAGAGTAGCCAGTCATGTTGTGGGTCCAGGGGTTGTGTGCTACACTCACCTCTTGCTTCCCCTCCTTGCCCCCCTGCTTGCCTCCCCCTTCCCCTTCCCCTTCCCCTCCCCTCCTCCTCCCCCCTTCCCAGCAGTCCCTCCCCTTTATTTACTCTCCCCAACACCTTCACCTTGCTCTCATCCCCCTTATCTCCCCTTATCCCCCCTTCCCCTCCCTCTGAACACCCCATCACCCTCCCCGTGGCTTACTCCCTTTCCTCCCCTCCCTTGCTGCCCTCCCCCTCCCCCTTGCTTCACTCCCCTTAGCATCCCCCAGCCCCCCACGGGTCAGCCCCGGGGTGGTGTCCTGCCACCCCCCCCTCCTCTCCCTGCACCACAACAACCCAGCCAAGTTGTCTTCTAGCCGCGCCCGCCCCGCCCCGCCCCGCCCCGCCGCGCCCCGCCGCTCACAGCAGAGTATCTGGCTTGGCCGATGGTTACTGTGGATTTCATATGCATGTTGAGCTTGAGAAGGAGAGGGAGCGCAGCGGGGCGGGCCGGGGCGCGGCGGGGCAGGGCGGGGCGGGGCGGGGCGGGTGCCGTCTCCGTGTAGTCCCAGCATTCCCAGTACTATTGTAGCACTACCGTGCCATGCTCACGTCCCGACTTGATGTGATGGTAACTAGGTTTGGGTCGTGTTGATGTGCCTGTGTAATGCTTCCTCTGGTAGCGGCGGCGGGGCGGCCTCCTGCCCCGCCCAGCCTCACCACACATCTGCTCTGTCAGACATCATCAGTTTTTGTTGGACTGCTCTCATCTTTTGTCTTTTATGTAATCCTATTGATTCTGTTTTTATCATTATTATATTTGCTAGCTTTTAGTGCTTCTCCAACATTGGTCTGGGTATCCAGTATGTGTACCATCTGCCTGTGTACTTCGGTCCTTTAACTGATACAGAAATACTGGCCTATGTATAAGAATATTTTTAAAAATAATAAGTCTGTAGAATGCATGATATTGTGTTTGATTTCTGCTTGACTCTCTTACTGTTTACTGCTCCTGTCCCCGGCATGGCACTAGCGTCTTGGTCAGGTTAGCGTAGCTCACGCCCGATGCTAACTCTCTCTCGCTTACAGCCTCACGGTGATCCACGGGGTATTTCCGCGCCCCGGCGCCCGCCCCCACACAGCCCCGCGCCCCATGCCCCGGCCTTGGAGCCTTACCCTAGATCCGGGGCACGGGGTGGGCTAGGCCTGTGTGGGGGGGGGCTACCGGGGCATGCTGTCACCCTCCCTCCCTCCCTCCCTCCCTTGATCCTCTCACTCACACTCTCCCTCTCTCTCTCTGTCTCTCCCTCCCTGCTCACCCTCTGCCTGTCCTGCCCCTCTCCCCGCCCCGCCCCGCCCCGCCCCCCCGGCCCCCACACCTGCCAGCCCCGCCTCACAGGTGTGCAGTGTTCAGTTAGTGGCAGCACCTGGGCCTTGCCTGTCCATGCCTCACCTCGCTCGCCAAGGCAGGTGAGGCTGGGCACAGTGTGAGGGGCGGGAGTGTGCCTTTGTCTGTCTGCTTGTGGTGACGGGCGGCCGGGGCTGGGCGGGGCGGGGTGGGGCTGCCTGGTGGACACATACACACACACTGGGGTAGGGTGAGTCATGACCCTGGGGGAGTGTGTGGGGCTGTAGTGACGGGTGTGTGTGTGTGTGCCAAGTGGTCTGTCTCCGCAGTTTAATTAACCCCCCAACCAAACCATTACAGCCAACCATTGCCGCTACCAACCACGGCTTCCTAATCAACCGTGTAAACCTAATTCTAGTCTGGTCTGATGATGATTTTTATGGTTGTTTTTACATGTCATTATTTTAACAGCTTCACCTTTTTTTTTTTCGAGATCTCAAAATTAATCTGTAATCTAAAAAAATTGACTTACTACTACTACCACTACTACCATTACTACTACCACTACTAATTCCTGTTCTGTAATATACTACTACTCAGTGTTCTGGCCTTCATGTAGAGTACCGCTGACATGCCTTGCCACCCCGCGGAAATGTGTGCGTGTATGCGTGTGAGTGTGTGCGCGTGTGTGTGTGTGCGCCAAAAAAAAAAAAAAAAAAAAAATGCATGACAGTGTGTTCGTATACCTCTAATACCGTGTGCATCTTGGCAGTACGCATGTGTGTGTACGTGCGTGCGTGTATGCGTGTGCGTGCCTGCGTGCGTGCGTGTGTGTGTAGGGTTAGGTCAGGTGGGGCGAGACACACTCCCTTAGCAGGTCGTGGGTCATCCTGTGAGCTGCGGGCGTGAGCTGACCGTGACCTAGCGTGACCTCAGTCTAGACACACACAATGTTTGCCTCTGAGCAGTGACTGGGCAAGACAAAGCAACTAGCAAAGAGAGATGGGCCGCAAACGCTTCTGGTGGTGGTCCGCAGCCTCTGGGACGCCCTTTATATAAAAAACACTATTAACTCACCTTTCTGTGTCTCACTCACCACTGCGCGTTGAGTCACCTTCCTTCTGGCGTGCCGCGCTGTCGCTTCACTCCAACGCCACTTTGTTGTTCTTGTTGTTATTTGTTGTTTGTTATCCCTCCTCCTCGTCCTCCTCCTCCTCTTATTCTGCGTCTTTCTGTTTGTCTCTATATGCGAGGATGCCCTACGACCCTCCCCTCTCGCTCTCTCCCATACATTTACCCTCCCGCCTAGTGTCTTCCTTCCTTCATTCTCTTCATTTCTTCGATAGTACCACATTTTGTCGCACCCTTCATACATTCACCCTCCCGCCTAGTCTCTCTTCCTTCCTTCATTCTCTTCATTTCTTCGTTAGTACCACATTTTGTCACCCCCTTCATCCATTCACTCGCTCTCCCTCCCTGCATCTCCCTCTCTCTCATGCGGTTTTCTCATTTTTCCAAGGGTTCAGGGCATAGGGTAAGGCCTTTCCATGACCCCCTGTTGTGTTAAGGTCCCTCTTCTATGCCCTGGCCTGGGGGAATGAGAGAGACATGAGGGTACGGCAGGAACGGCAGGGCAGAGGGTACACACACACACACACACACACACACACACACACACACACATTCGTTCATCCATTTTACTCTGTCCTATCTTAACACATGGGTGCGTGGGTGGACATAGGCACCCCTCACACCCCCACACACACACCCATACACCCCATCGCATCCCACCAGCTCTGACATGTGAAATGGAGCGTGGGGTGAGGTGGGGCTGCGGGGATGTGTGTGGGGTGTGTGAGAGGGATGAGGAAGGTGTCTGAGGGGTCGCTCATGTCCCTTTTCTGTGCCCCGGTGTTAAGCGGGGCACAGGGCAGGAATCGGCCAGTCACAGCATGAACGAGCAGTCTAACCCCCCCACTCCCCCATTGAGTGTGTTGCGTCGTGTCATGTCCCCCTCGGTCTGTGTTGTCGCGAGTGGTGTTGCTGCTTCCCCCCCAATTTGCAGCCCCCTCCCCCCTAAGCCTTAACTGTGCCTAAAGGTGGCGGATATTACGCTTACTGTGCTCCCCCCCCTCCCCCCTCGATCGCTGACCACCCCCAGCCAGAGATTCAGATTATTAATGGATGTTGAAGTCCCTCTTAAGACTGTGATTCCCTTATGCTGCTACTAAACTTAAGCTGATCCCCATCACTTAACCCTCATAGAAGAGTGTTAGATTCCCTTAGTCATGGTTCAAGGCAAGACTACCCACTCGAAAGACCTTAATGACCGTGTAACTTCCCCTTAAAGCCGTGATTCCCTTATGCTGCTACTAAATTAAAACATATCCCCATCACTTAACCCTCATAGAAGAGTGTTAGATTCCCTTAGTCATGGTTCAAGGCAAGACTACCCACTCGAAAGACCTTAATGATCGCAAAACTTCCCCTTAAAGCTGTGATTCCCTTATGTTGCTACTAAATTAAAACATATCCCCATCACTTAACCCTCATAGAAGAGTGTTAGATTCCCTTAGTCATGGTTCAAGGCAAGACTACATACTCGAAAAACCTTAATGATCGCAAAACTCCCCCTTAAAGCTGTGATTCCCTCATGTCGCCACTAAACTAAAACTAACTGATGTCATTTTAATATTCGTAGAAGGCTGTTTGATTCCCTTAGTCATGGTTCACAGCAAGACTACCTACTCGAAAGACCTTAATGATTGCAAAACTTCCCCTTAAAGCTGTGATTCCCTTATCTCGCCACTAAACTAAAACTAACTGATGTCATTTTAATATTCGTAGAAGGCTGTTTGATCCTCTTAGTCATGGTTCACAGCAAGACTACCCACTCAAAAGACCTTAATGATTGCAAAACTTCCCCTTAAAGCTGTGATTCCCTTATCTCGCCACTAAACTAAAACCAACTGATGTCATTTTAATATTCGTAGAAGGCTGTTTGATCAAACCAACTGATGTCATTTTAATATTCGTAGAAGGCTGTTTGATCCCCTTAGTCATGGTTCAAGGCAAGACTACCCACTCGACAGACCAGTAAAGAACATAGAACCTCCCCTTAAAGCTGTTATTCCTTTATACTGTCACTAAACTAATACCGAACCTCATCATTTAGCCCGCATAGGTGACAGGGCTCAGGGTACCCACTCAGGAAAACATCAGTAAGGAACGAAAAAATCCCTTATGCTTGTGGTTCCTCCTACGACTATTAATAAGCTAAAACTATCGCCACTCTAACACTCATAGAAAGCCGTTAGTCCCCCTCACTCATAGTCCAAAGGCAGGGAATGGCAGACGCAAAGTACCCACTCAAAACATGAACAGAAGTGAATGCAGAAGTCCCCCGCAATTTCGCTACTAAACCAAAACAAACCCTCATCATTTGAACACTCATTGAAGGCCCTCAGTCCCCCTTCGTCCCCTCACTCATGGTCCACGGAAGGCCATTCTCAGGGTACCCAAGCTGTCCCCCAGCCCCATTGTCCCCCCAGACTGTTTGTTCCTGGCTGTGACGGAGGTAGTTGGTTAGGTTGTGAGGCCACATGAGGCAGAGGAGGCTTAGGAAGGGACATGTTTACGGCAGGGGTGACAGGGTGCTAGTTAAAAGCGCTTCCAGTCCCAATCCGTGACTTATTTGTGAATGGTAGGAAAGGTGGTAGGGTGGTAGATGAACACCTTGGCAATCCTCTTAACTTAAATATTTGTAGGGTGGGATTGTCAGGTGCCAGGGTGATAGGACACTAGATCAACCCTGTCAGTCTATAATCTAACCTCCTGTAGGGTGAAGATGGTTGCTGGCAGGGTGACAGGGTGACTAAATATGACCCCTTACAGACCCCTCAAGTTTGCAGGGTGGAATTGTTAGCTGGCAGGGTGATAGGACACTAGATCAGCCATGTCAGTCTATAATCTAACTTCCTGTAGGGTGAAGATGCTGGCTGGCAGGGTAACAGGGTGACTAAATATGACCCCTTACAGACCCCTCAAGTTTGCAGGGTGGAATTGTTAGCTGGCAGGGTGATAGGACACTAGATCAACCCTGTCAGTCTATAATCTAACCTCCTGTAGGGTGAAGATGCTGGCTGGCAGGGTGACAGGGTACTAGATTAACCCCCTTCCAGCCTTCTTAACCATTTGTAGGGTAGAGAATAGAATGTATATAAAAAAATATATGAGAAACTAGAAGAGAAGAATAAAGCAAGATAGGAAGAAGAGAGACAAGAGAAAGGAAGAAGATAATGTGAATCTGTTTTAGTGAGGAGCAAGTAGTTGGTAGGGTGATAGAGTATATTAGATTAACCCCTGGCAATCCCCTTAACCTAGCTTGTTGTAGGGTGACAGGGTCGGGTAGGGTGACTAAACAAACCCTGCCAGTTCCTTAACCTAACCTCTCATAGGGTGGCGTTACCGGCTGGCAGGGTAGAGAGAGGATCACACCCCCTTCCGAATAACTACCTGACCCCCTACCAAGCCTCCCCTGCCTAAGCGTTGCCTCAGAAGAATTGGAATAGGGAATAGGGAAGGCGAGTAGCTCCTCATCACCCATGCCACACACTAACTCACCATTCATCTCAAGACTAAGGGGCAGAGAAGCAACACAAACCTACAGGAGGGAATAGGGAAGCTTTCAAGATGCAGAATAGGAAAACAGAACCACAGGGAGGGACTAGGAAAGCTTATCTCTGTGTTGCGTCTGTCTAGTAGGTCCTCCTCTCCCATGCCACACACTATCTAACTCACCATTCATCTCAAGACTAAGGCGCAGAAAGACAAAACAAACCTACAGGAGGGAAATAGGGAAGCTTTCAAGACGCAGAATAGGAAAACAGAACCACAGGGAGGGACTAGGAAAGCTTATCTCTGTGTTGCGTCTGTCTTTCCTCCTCTCTGGTAACGTAACACTCACATCCTCCTCAAATTTGTTCTCCGTAATGCTTCCTTCCCTTCCACACACACCTTAACGAACGTCTGTCACAGTAACACTTCCGCTGAGCTTCCAGGGTGATTGCGAAGGACTTGCGCTCCCTCTCTTAAAGCCTCTTATGTCCCGGGGTGCACAGACTTTCATAAATCAATCTCTGGCTGTTTATAAGGCGAGCACAGTGTTCCTTTTGCTGGCTTGTGGTCATGGTGGTTATTGTTGTGTATATAAACGGTCTAACACGAGATTTAGCTTCTGGGTGGATAGGATGTAAGCAGCTTCCTCACTACAGCTCTTACCCTTGTCACATCTTTCTACGCATACACACAACTCTTCTAAACCTGCATTAACACATAGCCTAAGGACGTGTGTGACCTAGCAAGCTTCTCGGGTGGACAGAAGGAGCGAGTGGGGCGTCAGTCAAGGCTCTCACACTCGTCTCCTTTCTTTAAACAGCAAACACACGGAAAGAGACACAAACACAGATTCACTTGCAAGCTTCTCGGGTGGACTTGAGGAGTGAATGGGCTCTTGATCATGGCTTTCACACCTTCCTCTTGAACCAGCAAACACATGTAGAGAGAGATAAGAACATTAGCAAGAGTCTGGAAGGATAAATTTGCAAGCTTCTGGGTGGACATGAGGAGTGAATGGGCTCTTGATGATGGCTTTCACACTGTCCTTTTCTAACCAACGCACACAGGGACCGAGTGTACAGTAGAAGGTTTCAGCGCTAGTGGCAATAATTGTGTCGTGTGCGAGCCTAATCAATCCCTTCTTTCACCGCGTTTGCCAGCCTATACCACCATCACCACCACCATCACCACCACCATCACCACCGCCACCTTCCTCCTCCTCCGCCTCCTCACCACTCACGTAACCTTAACTAAACAATTGAAATCATCCACTTCACTCCTTTCCGCCCCCATGAGAGATGTATCATTCCCCTCCACCGCTTGAGTCTGAGTTGACGCTGAGAATCTTGGTCTGGCTTTGTGGTTTTGTGAGTGGTTGTTGACTCTAGTGAAGGCTTTTTCCTGGTAGACCTTAAAAAAAATCTTCCCCTGGCCAAAAAAATTCTCGCTGTAAAAAAATTCAAACCCAAAGTTAAGACGTTCCCCAAAAAAGGACTTCTTCTTGTACTTCCTCCTCTTCTTCTTGCTGTTTTTTTTTTATTTGTTCTGTCTGACTTATTATTTTTTTTCCTTTTTCCTGTAGATATGTTTGGCCGACTTATGTTTAATTTCTCTCCATTAATCATGCTTGACCTAATTTTTTTTTTTTCCCCTCACACTCTTGCATCCAGTACTTACGAAGCCTCAATCCCTCATTCTTTGGAGATACTCGGAAACTTGAGAAAGGTGAAAATAAGCTAAACTCTTGCCCATGTTAACACTATCCACGGTTCTCTTGACGTCCTCCCTCTTGTTGCTGTCATTAGGGTCTGTCTGTGCGCCCTCGTCTGTTCTCGCCCCTTCGATGCGCTCTCATATCGCGGCGAAGAAAACGAACGATAGCAAAAATAACAGGGAAGTCGAGCTAAGATGCAAGATTTTGACGCCATCACAGTTAAATATGGAAGACTATTTACCTTCTTTTTTCGGTAATTTGCCTTTTCTTTTTTAATTAGCTCGGCGTTCCATTAGTTTTTGTTCTTGTTTTTTTTTTTCTCCTCGATGTGAGTGCTGTAATCCATTCCGTTGACGCCCGAGAGAAAGCGACGCTCACCCCTGTGGCAAAAACATCCTCGGTCTTTGTTTACTTATCCATCTATTATTATTATTATTTTTTTTTTTTTGCCGCTAATCTGCTTCTCGTAATATCGTAACGCAGGTATTTCTTTCTTTATTTTTTCGGTAATTCTCAACCTGTCATTGTGTTGGAAAAGGGAAGTACTATTTGATTGCATTTCCTGATTCTCTTCAGTTTAACGCAGGTATATTTTCCTTACAAGCTATTTTTTGGTAATTCTCAACCTGTCATTATGTGTTGGAAAAAGGAAGTATTTGATAGCATTTTCTAATTCTCTTCATTTTTTCTTCATCTTTTGTGGGTGAAAGTAAACGTACGATGAATCAAAAGAAGAGAAGAGAAGACAGATAAAGAGAAGACGAAGAAAAAAATAAAAAAAACTATGAAACAAGAAGAAAGAAAAATAAGAAAGTACACCAGACAGATTCCATATTTTCATTTTTCTCTTTTTTCAATATTTAAATTTTTCCTCATGGCTGCAAAAGTAGACAAAAAACAATAAAGAAAAAACAAAGAACAACAACGAGAATGATTTTTTCCCACACCATAAGCGCCGTAACCAACCATTTCTCTCGCGCGTCACCGGAACGGAAGTACAAACGAAAGGAGAGCAAAAACGGACTGACGAACGGACAGCCGGGCGGACAGACCCTAATAAGAAATGGAAAGTTGCCCAAAGCAGTACTCGCTCAGAGGTATAATAGAAAAAAAAAAAAGGATAGGTGAATAGGTGATTAGACTTGGAACCCATAGAGGAAAGAAACAAAAGGAAAAGTAGAAGAGTATAGATGAATCGAGACACTGGTTAGGACGGATCATGCCACCGGGACCGAAGGAAATATATATAAAAAAAAAAGAAAAGGAAAAGGATGGGAAATATTTTATGATGTGACTTATTTTGCTCGGGATGAAGGAGTGAAGCAATGAAATACACATATATACACACGCACATACATACACCCATCCACCCCCACACACACACATATACGCACACACACACACACACACGGAAGGTACTCATATGTGGTGCAGCCTCAGCCATAAGAAAATAATAATGGGAAGAGTAAACGATGATAGATTTTTTTCCGCTTAACTTGGAACACCTCGGAAAAAAAAAAAAATGCATAGTGAATAATTGATTTTTTTTTTTTTTTAATTTTTCATTTTTTTTTTCCCTTTTTTATTAGTGTTTTTAGTCAGTGAATTTTCAGACGCCAGGATTTTTTTTGGGACACTAACTTAACTTAAAAAAATAAAAGTTGGAAATATGTGTAGTAATATTATGTCAGTCCAATAACATACTGTTCAATAAGTTCTGATAATAAGTTCTAATCCTCTAATAAGTTCTAATACATTGCCTGGTCCTCATTTTTTTGTCTAGTTTTGGGACACTTTTTCTTCCACATTCAAGAAGAAGGATACATATTTTTTTTTAACTCGGGAAGGTTCCGTCTTTTTCTAGTCATGTATTTCTTGTGTCTAGTTTCTGGATACCTTCGTCTTCCACATTTTAGAAGGATTTGTCGTTTTCTAGTGAGTGTTTGTTTAGGTTCATGATACAGAAGAAGGGTCAAACCACCACCAGGGTCATAAAGCTACCCCTGGAAATGCCTGAAACTCCTATGAAAGCCTTGTCAAATGTGTGAGCTTGTCCGCTGAAATGTTTTTAAGAATATGACCCTCACTCAGTCTTGGTCCGAACTTAACTGAATCATCAGGACCATGGCAGATTAAGTTTCAAACTACCACTAGGGTCATAAAACCACCCCTGGAAATGCCCGAAACTCCTACGAAAGCCTTGTCAAATGTGTGAGCTTGTCCGCTGAAATGTTTTTAAGAATATGACCCTCACTCAGTCTTGGCCCGAACTTAACTGTATCACCAGGACCACGGCAGATTAAGGTTCAAACTACCACCATGGCCATAAAACCACCCCTAGAAATGCCCGAAACTCCTATGAAAGCCTTGTCAGATGTGTGAGTTTGGGCGCCGATCTGTTTTGAGAATGTAATCCTCAGTCTTGGCCCTAACCCGAGTCTCCACGTCCACGCACATTCCCCTGCCTCCCCCAATCCTCCGCTGGGCCCCGAGTCTTCATTCTGGCCGCACCTCACCCAGAAAATTGAGCCATGTTCTAATATTCTCGGGACTTTCTTGGTGATCGTTCATCTGTTATTTTCTGCCCCGATGGTCCATAAAATTAGCTTTACCAATTGAAACAAGTGTGTGTCGACTGCCCCCAGATTTGAGTTCGTTCCAGGATAGAGAGAAAGAGGGGGAGAGAAGGGAAGGAAGGGGCAAGAGAGGAAGGGAAGGAGGGAGAGAGAGAGAGGGGGGAGAGATTGTGATTTGATTTATTGAGGTATTGTTTTTCAATTTCGTGGGTTCGGTATTGATCTGTTAACGGTTTTCATGGCAAGGATATTGGTCGCTGTTCTATCCGTGGCTGAATTTAATGGTTGGCAGTTCTTCTTATCCTCTGCATTCTCAGTTTCGTCTTTTTCTCTTCTTTTATATCTTTGTTTAGTCTTCATTGGTGGTAGAGTCAACCTAACCAACTGATTATCTTTTTATCATGTGAGTTTTCCTCTCTTACCGCTGGGCACAGAGAGAAGAAACATATATCGACATTGTTTCTTTTTCTGTGGACGGAAATTTTGGTGTTCCGAGTTAAGACAGGGAATTGATTGGTCTTTATTTATTAGTATTAGTATCAGTATCATTCCCGGTATTGATGTTATTATTGACGTGGCTGAAGATGCAACATTACGACTTAAAAAGAACTTTATATTTGTGTGTGGTGCCAGACTTGAAAGAAAATGAAACACACACAAAAACAAAACAAAAAGACATAACAAAAAACTTAGGGGAGTGCATTTTTTGATAACATGCAAGAACGCTATTCATTTTATTTTTTTCTGGTGGTGCTTCATTTTTCTGTTGATGATGATGATGATGATGAGGATGATGACTATGATAATGATGAGGATGATGAGTTTTGTTTTTGAAGGATTTTTGTGTGTGTAGATGAGAGAGAAAGAAAGACATACATGGCAATAATAATAACAATGATAATGATGATGATGATGATGATGATGAGGTGCTGTTTTCCAAGGCACCGATCATCCATCTCACTGACTGACCCATCAACCTGAAAAAATGAATGAAAACGACCCACCCCATAACACACACACACACACACTCACACACACACACACACACACGCACACTTTATATTATTTCTTCCCCTTCGTGTGCCTCCAAAAATGGGACACGGGAAGGAAGGAATAAATGAAGGAAAGATGGAAAAAAAAAAATAATAATTATATAGAGCTGAACAAACCAAAGTAAGGATATACACTTAAAAGAAAAGACAGGATGAGTGTGATAGGATATTACATCTGTTTGTCTGTCTGTCTGTGTTGCCTCCAGTGCCAGGACCAGGTGCACGTAACAGGATAGGAGGAGGAGGGAAAGAAGTGCCTTGGTAGGGTTACAGAGGAGGAGGAGGAGGAGGAGAGATAGAGTGCCTTGATAGGATGGCAGTTAGCAAGATAGGAAAAAGGTTAAGGAAGGGTAGAGTAGGTCAGGGTAGGTTGCAGGAGTCACCCAGGCCCAAAGAAGGTTCAGAAATCGGGTGACCTTAAAAAGTGCCTTAGGGAAGGAATTCTCAAACTCTTATCTTTTGACAGGAATTTCCAGGGCTGGTCACATTTTCCTTACCCTGAATATCAATCAAAGTATAAGATACATAAAGATGGGGTATTCATTTTTCCAGTCTGTCATCTATGGTTTTAACCCGGTAGCAGCGACGGGCCAAATTTGTGCCATGATATAACCCCCCCAAAATAGATGATGCATAAACTGATCACAAATGCTTCGATATATATTATGAAATGGTTTGTGTAAGAGATGATTTTTTCTCATTTTTCTCGCTTAGAGGGACCATTAAGAAACATGATCCTCGCTGCTGCCGGGTTAAAAGACTTACGATTACAAGCTCAGTGATTTAAACTGTAAACTCCTTGGTCACTTTCCCATAGCCATCTTGAGTGTCTGAAGTAAACTAACTAGACACACTGCACCTCTAAAATTCATATCACAACCTCATTGCCACGCGCACACCCCAGTTTTAGTTAGCACCCCAGAAATAAGGCCTTCAGGCAGCGTGCATACTCTAGTTTAGACGCCCATCACTAGGGTCTTGAAGCAGCATTAGATCACAGGAGAGACATGAGTTTCAGGCCATAGGAGGCAGCATTGAGGCACGAGTTAGTAAGCTGGTGAGTGAGTGAGTGTTTCGACAGTAGGTTTCAGAGGACATGCGACTTGAGGAGTGGGTTAGGGGTCTACATAGTGAGCACACCAGCGTTAGGTCAGGAAAAACAGGCAGCGTTGAAATCTGAGTGAGTGAGTATATCAGCAATAGGTCCCAAAAGGTTTAGGGGTCTGCAGAGTGAGTACACCAGCGTTAGGTCAGGAAATACATTCAGCGTTGAGATCTGAGTGAGTGAGTATATTGGCAATAGGTTCCAGAAGGTTTAGGGGTCTGGTGAGTTACGGGAGACGCCACACGCACGCCACTTTGTCTAACCTCTGAGGAAGGAGCTCGCAACTGGCTGACAGAGAGAGAGAGAGAGAAAGAGAGCATGTCATGAGTCTGGACTGGGGCGGCAGCTGACCCGAGACTTGCTGACCTCTGCCCACCTGCGGGAGACTAACGTAGCGACCCCCACACGCTCTCTCAAGGTAACGCGGCAATTAAGCCTTCCATGGATCCCAGGAACTGATTACCGCCACGCCAGCTCGCTATCAATGTGTCTAGCTGTGTTTTCTCCATGTCTGTTGTTCAGGAATTTATTGAAGTGATGCAAACTACTACTATTACTACTACTTTATAATAATTACCATCTTGTTTAGTATTGTCACTATTTCTGTTACTCCTAGTCACTCCAGGGCTTAGTGCTGTCTGTAAGTGCCTTCAGAGTGATGGGTAGTTAACCAGAACACATTTTTTTTTCTTTGTTTTCATTGAGTGTTATTCAAAGTTTCCATGCTTCAAAATTTCTCCACATAGGTTTCCAGAGAACTAATTTTAATACTAGACTTTTTACCTTACCATATTTATCAGAGGTTTACAATATAACCCCAAAAAAGAGACTTCATCCATGTCAGTCTATATCAGTATCAAATCCACATAATGAAGAGAGAAAAAGGTATAATTCAAATGCTTAAATCACTGCTTTTTTTTCCCTGAACCATCCACTTATCCCCTTCACCAAATAGCTTAGTCATATGTTAGTAATAGAAGGTTTTAAATACTCCAAGTCAGTCTAAACATTCCGCCCAACCTGAGGGAATAAAAGGAGAGAATCTGAGCATTAGGCCATAACAAGATTTCCTCGCATGGGTCCCCACAAGACAGGGGATGAGAGACTTCGGTACTGAGTGCATGGAAGCTCATTTGACTTGCGCCTCGGAGTTGGAATGCATGTGCCTCACCCCAAATAAGCTTTTAAAGGGAATCCCAGCCTCTTGGTCAGCGCTTGAGGGTGACTTTTTACCATGTCTAAGCCTTGGATTTGCATGACCCAGCGCCTTTGCACGTAAGTACCAACCAACAAGAAAAAAAAAAAGAGCTGATTTCTTGTTTTACGATTTTGTGTTTCCTGGTTTTAATTTACGTTTTTTTACGCTTCAACTAACCCTTAATGTATGTTTTTTTTCCGTTTGTTTTCCTCCTTGAACGCACTGTCCGCACCTCCTGTTTTTTTATGTTTTTTTATGAGCTTGTGTTTTGATGTGATTCTTTATTTTTTTCCCATTTTTTTTTTCTCTTCTCTTCCCTCACATGCACCTCCGCCATCACCACCACCACCACCACCACCACCACCGCCTTGCTGGACTCCGCACGCTGCCTGTCTGTCTGTCTGTCGCACTGCACCGGCCCTCCTCCTCCTCCTTATTCCTTATTCTTTTCTTCCTTTCCTTTTCTTCCTTCTAATTTCCCTATTCCTGCTTTCTTCTTTTTCTCTTTCTTCATCTTCTTCCTTTTTCTTCTCATCCCTTTTACTAATGCATGTTGGTTCTTCTTCTTCTGTTTTCCTTTTCTTCTTTTCTTCCTCTTCCTCCTCCTCCTCCCAATGTCTTTGCTACTGTATGTTGACTTTTCTTCCTTTTCTTCCTCTTCCTCCTTCACTTCCTTCCCTTCTTCCTTTCTTCACTCATGTTGCTTGTCTTCTTTCTTCCTTTGTTGCTCTTCATAATTCTCTTTCTCTTCTCATTTCTCTGTTTTTTTATTAATTTTGCTTCCTTTGTTTTCCTTCCTTCCTTCGTTCATTCACTTCCTTCCCTTCTTCCTTTCTCCTTCGCTTGTGTTGCCCTTCTTTCTTCCTTTGTCACTCTTTATAATTCTGTTTCTCTTCTCATTTCTGTTTTTTTGGTTAATTTTGCTTCCCTTTTATTTTCCTTCCTTCCTTCGTTCTGTCACTTTCTCTCTCTCTGTGCGTCCCTTGGTCTGTCTGTCTGTCTGTGCTCTCTCTGTACTTGTGTCTGTCAATTCATCTGTTTCTTTCTCTGTCTTAATGTGTGTGTGTCTCTCTATCTGTGTGTGTGTCCTGCCCTCTCTATGTGTCTGTGTTTCTCTGCTTTCCGTGTCCGCTATTGTGTTCATCTTTTATCCTATACGTCTGTGCTTCTCTGGTTTATCTCTCGCTCTGTGCACTGTCTGTCTGTCTATCTATGCCTCCCTGCTCTCTGTGTCTGTCTCTTTTCCTCTCTGCTTTATCCGTGCCTTCATCCGTCTGTGCACCACCACCACCACCACCTCCTCTGTGCACCGCTGTCAACGCACCTCCACAGCTTCACTAATCCCAGGCAACGCAACTTCCGTAGTCTACACCGATGAGAATGGACAGGTACTCACTCGCCACCCTCACCACCACCACCACCACCTCCTCTGTACCACCCCTAGTCACTGTGGTATACTCGCTTCAATGCCCTTCTCTGTAAACACCACTGCCAACGTTGAGACTCTCCCCCGTGCCTCTCGTAAAAACCTCACATGCTGTTTAATTCGCTGTGCCCTTGAGGTCTTTGCCGCGATGTGCTGTGGTGGGATTACTCGCTGTGCCTTGTAGATCTGTGTCGCTGTTCCTAAAACCCTCTGTGGATATGCTGTTCAATACGCTGTGGCACTGAAATTTCGGCACTCCGCCCCATTAAAAAGACCAATGCTTATGCTGTTAAATTTGCTGTGGCACTGAAATCTTTGCCTATATGCTGTTAAATTTGCTGTGTCACTGAAATTTCTGGCACTCCATCCCCTTAAAAAGACCGGTGGATATGCTGTTAAATTCGCTGTGGCACTGAAATCTTTGCCTATTGCTGTTAAATTCGCTGTGGCACTGATGTCTTTGGCACTTCACCCCCTAAACAGCTTTGCCTATTGCTGTTAAATTCGCTGTGGCACTGAAATCTTTGGCACTCCACCCCATAAACAGCTTTGCCTATATGCTGTTTAATTCACTGTGGCACTAGGATCTGTGTTTCTACCCCCTAAAACAGCTTTGCCTATATGCTGTTTAATTCACTGTGGCACTAGGATCTGTGTTTCTACCCCCTAAAACAGCTTTGCCTATATGCTGTTTAATTCACTGTGGCACTAGGATCTGTGTCTCTACCCCCTAAAACAGCTTTGCCTATATGCTGTTCAATTCACTGTGGCACTATGTCTTTGGCACTCCATGCTCTAAACAGCTTTGCCTATTGCTGTGATATTAGCTGTGGTACAAGATCTGTGTTCTCCTTAAGAGCCTTGCCAATACGCTGTTCAATCTGCTGTGGCACTGACGTCTGGCACAACCCCCTAAAAACCTTGCTGTGGTATTTGCTGTGGCACTGAAGTCTGTGGCATTCAACCCTCTAAACAGCTTTGCCAAATGCTGTAGAATTTGCTGTGGTACAAGATTTGTGTCTCTACCTCCTAAGCTTTGTCTGTGCCGCTGTAAAGACCCGAGTTGAAGCTTCCCGGCCTGTGTCTGTCTGTCTGCCTGCCGTACTAACACACACACGCACACACACGCAGCGCTGCCTTCCCATACCCCTGAGACAAAGAACGCGATATTGCTTTTGTTTTCTTTGTTTTTTTTATTTTTGTGTTGCCTTAACCTAACAACGCACCTCCACCTCCCCTTACCTCACCTCCACCTCCTCCACCTCCGCTTCATTACGCTTATTTTTTTTTTGGCTTCCATAGATGACGCGATGTTGCTTCTGCCGCGTCCCTCAAACACGTCCTAACATGTTTGAGCTGATTGTCGCTTTCTTACGTGTGTTGTTATTTATTTTTTTTTTTTTTTACCTCCTCTGACCTCCCTCCATGACCCCAGCTTTTTTTTTTCTTTTTTTTTAATCATTGCTGCCCCCCCCCCTTTCTACCCCCCCTTTTCCACAGAGCTTAAGAGTGAGGTTGAGGGTAAGTATGAGGTGGGTAGTGTGAGTAGTGTGGAGGAGGAAGAGAAGAGGAGGAGGAGGAGGAGGAGGAGGAAGTAGTGTGAACCTCCCCAATGTTGATTCTATATATATTTATGTGTGTGTTCGTGTGTGTGTGTGTGACCTGTATTGTGGCATTACTGTCATTATTATTATTATTACTATTATTACAGAACTAAGTCACTCTCCATTATGTTTGATAGGTAGGTTATTATTATTATTATTATTATTATTATTATCATTATCTCATAGCTATCATTAACCCGGTAACAGCGACGGGCCAAATTTGTGGCTTTACCATGTAGCAGCGACAGGCCAAATTTGTGGCTCTACCGTGTAGCAACGACAGGCCAAATTTGTGGCTTTACCGTGTAGCAGCGACGGGCCAAATTTGTGGCTTTACCGTGTAGCAGTGACGGGCCAAATTTGTGGCTTTACCGTGTATTGACAGGCCAAATTTGTGGCTTTAAAATTTGTGGCTTTACCATGTAGCGACACAGGCCAAATTTGTGGCTTTACCATGTAGCAAATTTGTGGCTTTACCATGTAGCAGCAACAGGCCAAATTTGTGGCTTTACCATGTAGCAGCAACAGGCCAAATTTGTGGCTTTACCGTGTAGCAGTGACGGGCCAAATTTGTGGCTTTACCGTGTAGCAGTGACGGGCCAAATTTGTGGCTTTACCATGTAGCAGCAACAGGCCAAATTTGTGCCGTGATTTAAACCCCCCAAAATAGATGATACATAAACTGATCACAAATGCTTCGATATATATTATGAAATGGTTTGTGTGAGTGATGATTTTTTCTCATTTTTCTCGCTTAGGGGGACCATTAAAAAACATGATCCCTGTTGCTACCGGGTTAATATTATATCCTGTGAACATAAGAACATAAGAACGTAAGGAGTCTGCAAGAGGCCGGTTCACTTCTCCTATTAAATTAACTGGTTCCTTTATACACAGATCAATTACCTTTATTATTATTATTGCTATTATCATTATTTATTTATTTACGTGTTTTTTTAATGGGTGTGTGAATGAGTGTAATGTTTTTCGTCCGTTTGTGGCTACCTGGGCTCGTTAAAAATTGTCGTTTCTCAGGTGAATGAAGGTAAATTATGGGTACCTGTTTATTTGGTCTGATTTTCTTTTGTTTTATCTCTCTTTAATTGGTGAGTGAATGAGTATATAATGTTTTTTGTCCGTTTGTGGCTACCTGGGCTTGTTAAAAATTGTCGTTTCTCAGGTGAATGAAGGCAAATTATGCATACCTTTTTCTATGGTCTGATTTTCTTTTGTTTTATCTCTCTTTAATTGGTGAGTGAATGAGTATATAATGTTTTTTGTCTGTTTGTGGCTACTTGGGCTCGTTAAAAATTGTCGTTTCTCAGGTGAATGGAGGTAAATTTTGGGTACCTGTTTATGTGGTCTGATTTTCTTTTGTTTTATCTCTCTTTAATTGGTGAGTGAATGAGTATATAATGTTTTTCGTCCGTTTGTGGCTACCTGGGCTCGTTAAAAATTGTCGTTTCTCAGGTGAATGGAGGTAAATTATGGGTACCTGTTTATGTGGTCTGATTTTATTTTGTTTTATCTCTCTTTAATTGGTGAGTGAATGAGTGTAGTGTTTTTTGTCTCCATGGCTGCCTGGGCTCGTTAAAAATTGTCGTTTCTCAGGTGAATGAAGGTAAATTTTGGGTACCTGTTTCTATAGTCTGATTTTCTTTTGCTTTATCTCTCTTTAATTGGTGAGTGAATGAGTATATAATGTTTTTTGTCCGTTTGTGGCTACCCGGGCTCGTTAAAAATTGTCATTTCTCAGGTGAGTGAAGGTAAATTATGCGTACCTGTTTATGTGGTCTGATTTTATTTTGTTTTATCTCTTTAATTGGTGAGTGAATGAGTATATAATGTTTTTTGTCCGTTTGTGGCTACTTGGGCTCGTTAAAAATTGTCGTTTCTCAGGTGAATAGAGGTAAATTATGGGTACCTGTTTATTTGGTCTGATTTTCTTTTGTTTTAACTCTCACTCTCTCTCTTTCTCTCTGGTCGAAGTTGTTTGTTTATTTAGTTAGTTTTTTGGGGGTATTTGTTTTCTGTCCTAAATATTCCTTTCCTTTTTTTCTTCTTTTTCATCCTCTCCTTCCTCATCTTTTTTTCTTCCCTCTCCTTTTTGGTCCCTCTTCCTGCTTCTTTCCTCTTTTTTCTTTTCTTTCATCTCCATTTCCTTCCTTCACCCTCTTCTTCCTCCTCTCCTTTCCTCAACCTTCCTCTTTTTCTTTCCAGTTGCTCTTTCTTCTTTTCCTTCCTTCCTCTTCTTTCCTCTCCTTCCCTCATTATCCCTCCATTTCTCTTCTATCTTCTTCCCCTCCTCCTCCTCCTCCTTCTTTCCTCAACTTTTCTCTTTTTCTTTCCATTTCCTCTCTTCTTTTCCTTTCCTCCTCTTCTTTTCTCTGTGTCTCCCCTCTCCTTTCCTCCTCTCCTTCCCTCTTTATCCCTCATCTCCCTCCCTTTCTCTTCTACCTTCATCTCCTCCTCCTCCTCTTCCTTCTTCCTCCACCTCTTCTTTTTTCTTCTTTTCCTTTCCTCCGTTTCTCTCCTCCTCTCCTTCCCTCTATATTCTTCATCTCCCTCCATTTCTCTTCTACCTTCACCTCTTCCTTCTTCCTCCACCTCTTCTTTTTTCTTCTTTTCCTTTCCTTCTTTTCTTTCCTCCTCTCCTCCCCTCTTTCTTCTTTTCCTTTCCTCCGTTTCTCTCCTCCTCTCCTTCCCTCTATATTCTTCATCTCCCTCCATTTCTCTTCTACCTTCATCTCCTCCTCCTCCTCCTCCTCCTTCCTCCACCTCTCCTTTCTTCTCCCTAACCAATCACCCACGAGGTCATGTCCCCCAAACATTTGCCGACCTGACCAAACTGACCTCCGCCGGGCCAGGCCAAATATCATCACCGATCCGTCATTGCCTTTTACCCACGACCCAGTGTGTGGCGGCCCCTTGATCTTGCCTTAATGTTACCCGCCCTCCCTCCCTCCCTGCCTAAGACTTACCTATTCTTACCTCAGGGGAGTTTTTTTTACTCTTTATTTATTTTATTTTATTTTTTCTTCCCTTCACGCCCTCCCTTCCTAAGCCTTACCTGAATTAACCTTACCTTTTGATTTTTTTTTTCTCTCTCTCTCTCTCTCTCTCTCTCTCTCTCTCTCTCTCTCTCTCTCTCTCTCCTCCTGTCATTTGTTTCACCTTCATCTGCAAAATCAGGAAGAGGAAGAGGAGGAGGAGGAAGAAGAGGAGGAGGAGGAGGAGGAGGAGGAGGAGGAGGGCCTGATGAAGCACACTGCTGACTCCTTGATTTACTTCTTCCTGTTCTCAGCATTTTTATGAAGAGAAGATTTGCAGATTTTTTTCCTCTTCTTCCTCTTTTTCCTCTTCCTCTTTTTTCCTCTTTTTCTTCTTCCTTTTTCCTTCCTATTTTTCTTTATTCCTTTTTTTCCTTTTCCTTTTCTTCCTCTTCCTTTGTTTTGCTCTTCCTTTTTCCTCTTCCTCTTTTTCCTCCTCTTCATTTTTTTCTTCCTTTTTTTTCCTCTTCCTTTTTCTCCTCTTCCCTTTTTTTTCCTCTTCCTCTTTTTATCTTACTTTTTTTTTCGCCTTTTTTCCTCTTTCTTTTATTTCCTTCCTTTTTTCCTTCTTTTGTTACATTTTTTGCTTTTCTCTTCTCCCCTTTCAATTTTTTTTTCTTCTCTCTCTCTCTCTCTCTCTCTCTCTCTCTCTCTCTCTCTCTCTCTCTCTCTCTCTCTCTCTCTCTCTCTCTCTCTCTCTCTCTCTCTCTCTCTCTCTCTCTCTCTCTCTCTCTCTCTCTCTCTCTCTCTCTCTCTCTCTCTCTCTCTCTCTCTCTCTCTCTCTCTCTCTCTCTCTCTCCTTCACCTCTAACCTTTTCCTTCTCTTTCCTTTCTTCTTAATTATATTCTACCTGGACCCTCTCTCCCTCCTCCTCCTCCTCCTCCTCTCCTTCTCCTCCTCCTCCTTCTTCTTCCTCTCTCTTACCTGTTTCTTCTTCCATTCACTGTTTTTTTCAATTTCCTTCTTCTTCTTCTTCTTCTTTATCTTCCCTTTTTCTTTATTCATCTTTCTCCTTCTTTGTTTTATTATTCTCTTCCTTCTCATCTTCCTTTCTTTCTCCCTTTTTTTTATCTCTTCCTTCACCTTCTTTCTCTCCATCCTCCTCAACTTCCTGTTTTCTCCTTCCTTCCTAATCTCTCTCTTCCTTTTATTCTTCTTCCTCTCTTCTTTTCCCTTCTTCCCTTCCTCCCTGTTCTCCCTTCCTCCCTCTCCCTTGTTCTCCCTGCTGACATAACCTCTCCCTGTGTTCCTCCGGCTTGTTCATTATGGCTGTAATTACATTCTCCGGGTAATTATGAATTTCTTTTGGACCAGCGGAGTTTTAATCAGATTTAATGGCGCGGTGGTGGTGGTGATGGTGGTGGTGGTGGTGGTGAGGCAGCGTTTTCTCTCCTGATTCCTCCTTCCTTCCTTCTTTCCTTCTCTCTCTCTGTCTCTCTTTCCGTCTCCCTCTTTCTCTCTCTCTCTCTTTTGCTGTCATGATGTCTGTTTGTGTATGGCTAAC
This sequence comes from Eriocheir sinensis, assembly GCF_024679095.1. Classification (NCBI taxonomy): domain Eukaryota; kingdom Metazoa; phylum Arthropoda; class Malacostraca; order Decapoda; family Varunidae; genus Eriocheir; species Eriocheir sinensis. Next base: position 2,135,092 of record NC_066538.1, read on the forward strand.
TTTTAAGACATATTAGCTCTTCTATTCCATTTCTTTCCCTTCCTTTCCCTTCCTTCTTCTTCCATTTACTTTTAATTTTCCTCCTCTTCCTTTCCCTTCCCTTCCCTCCTCTCTCTTCCTTCCCTCACTGCTGCCCTGCCTTCCCTCCTTTCCTTCCCTCCTTCCCTTCCCGCCCTCCTGCCCTTCCTTTTTTCCTTTCCTCACTCCTCCTCTCCCTCCCCTCCTTCATTGATCTTTCCTATAAGTTATAAAAAGATTCTTGCTGCCAGGGAGGGGGCTTGTGGTCAATGTTTTTACCTTTGGCTATGTGTGTGTGTGTGTGTGTGTGTTGGTGCTGTCATTTTTTCTTCCCTTGTTTGGTTACGGTTGTGTTTGGTTAGGTTAGGTTGTCTTGGGTTGTGTGTGTGTGTGTTAGGTTAGAATGTCTTGCGGAGGTTGTGTGTTTGTGTGTTAGGTGAGGTTTGGTTAGGTTTTTTTCTCATTTTGGTGGTGGTTAAATACGGTTGACCTGAGTTTATGGTTGTGTGGCTAAAGAGGTTGGTCGTTATGTATGGTTGAGAGAAATTAAAAATGAGAGAGAGAGAGAGAGAGAGTTTAGTTAGTTTTCTTCAGTCAGTCAATCAGTTACGTTTTCTTCACGACTCCGCAATTTTTCACTTCTCAAACAGACAAAAAAAGGGAAGAAAAACCAAAAAAATCCCCCAAAACAAACGGGTGTATTTTCCCTCGACTTGACACCTTAATCAAATGACAAACTCGGATGTCATTTGATGTGTCTGTCTGTCGGCGCGTCGGCGAATCCGTCACACGGCAAACGGATTACTAATTAGCATGTCAAGGCAGAGGCGTCATTATGCTCGTAATTAGGGTGTTGATCGCTTCCTGGTGGTCAATGCGTGTGTGTGCGTGTGTGAGGTGTGTGTGTGTGTGTGTGTGTGTGTGTGTATCTTTTTGGTTAATTGCTTAGTCTGTTCAGGTGTTGGTTGTGTGTGTTTTTGTCTGTGTGTGTGTGTGTGTATCTTGTTGGTTAATTGCTTAGTCTGTTCAGGTGTTGGTTGTGTGTGTTTTTGTCTGTGTGTGTGTGTGTATCTTTTTGGTTAATTGCTTAGTCTGTTCAGGTGTTGGTTGTGTGTGTTTTTGTCTGTGTGTGTGTGTGTGTATCTTGTTGGTTAATTGCTTAGTCTGTTCAGGTGTTGGTTGTGTGTGTTTTTGTCTGTGTGTGTGTGTCTGTGTGTATTTACCTAGTTACAGTTTTACAGGGCCTGGGCTTATGCTTGTGTGGTCCCGTCTCCGTATCTGTATTTGTCCAACTTCTCCTTAAAGATTTGCACACTCTTCGCCGATACTACATCCTCACTTAGTCTGTTCCAAACCTCTATATTTCTTTGCAGGAAGCTATATTTCTTTATGTCTCTCAAGCATCTTCCTTTCCTCAATTTTTTACTGTGTCCTCGTGTGTTGCTGGTGTTTCTTCCTTCCCTTAATAGTAACTCCTCATTATCTACTTCTTCCATTTGCGTGTGTGTGTGTGTGTGTGTGTGTGTGTGTTGGAATTACGTGTTTTAGATTTCTCTGAACAAGATACGCAAGCACTTCACTTTTGTTTCTAATCGCCGAGTCCTCAAACAGCTAACCAGTTTTCGGCATCAAGTTAGGGAGATATCTGAAAAAAAAATGTCTATATGCTTATCTATCTAAAAAGTTCTGTATCTCTAGAAAATTCTGTATATCTCTTAATCTATCTATCTTTCCCACCCCTATCCTACCCCTTCCCCCCCTCCCCCTTCCTCACTCTCCTCCTATCCTCATCCCATCCCATCCCTTCCCTACACTTATAGATCATAGAGTCATACTTTTTGTAATACGTTTTTTCATTTCATTTGTATATATATTTTTTTTCTTCTATATATTACGTTCAATTCTTTTCTTATTGTTTATCAAAATCACAAATAGCACACACAGGTTAGAGGAGATGAGAGTAAGAGCGGACAGTAAGGGATAGCAATGGTGGTGGTGGTGGTGGTGACGGTGGTGGTGGTGGTGGTGACCTAGACTAGCAACCCCAATCAGGAAATCAATATCACCACCCTCACGTCAGATGCTCCGAGACACCACCACCATCACCACCACCATCACCATCATCACCACCACCACCATCACCACCACATCCTTGCATATGCACTTAAACACACACACACACAAAAAAAAAAAAAAATAAAGAAATGATAGATAGAAGTGTAGGAAGATAGAGAAAGATAAGAAGATAAGGAAAAGAAATATTAGGAGGCCAGTCAGTTATGTCGAGTCAAGAGAAAGATATTAAACAAAAACTATTATTTCTCATTGGTAGATAAAGATAGATAGATTATGATAGATAGACAAGGCTTTTACCCATCATATCCCTTCCCTTCCCTCATCCCTATCCCTTCCCTTCCTTTCCTTTCCTTTCCGTTCCCTTCCCTTCCCTACCCACTATTTACTCCTCCTCTTCTCTCATCTCTTCATTTCCCTTCCTTTCCTTTCCCTTCCCTTCCCTTCCCTTCCCTACCCACCACATACCCCTCCCCCTTCTCTCATCCCTTCCTTTCCCTTCCCTACCTATCATCTACTCCTCCCTTCCCTTCCCTAATATCCTCTCACTTTCTTCCTAGGTCATTGAGGTCATATTATTGAGATCATACATATATTTCTTTGTTATTTTTTAGTATTTTCTTTATTTTTTTATCTTTTTGCTGCTCTCCTTGCTATTAACAAGAGATACATAGAGATGGTGAAGTTATATATAGCCTCCATAGTATTATTAAGTAACCTATAAGTCTTTTATTTCTCCGCATTTCCAAAAAGACGAAGGACGAACGAGTGATTATTTTAAAGTTTTTCTCGTCGTGAACTGAAAAAAAAACCCGAGATGCCGCAATACAGGTCAAGCACGCACACACATATTATTATTATTACTATTATTATTATTATTATTTATGTGCATGTAAAGTATCGTATAGCTCCTAGTATAGTGATGTAAGGTGACTATTTATGTATATCCCCAATAGGTGTGTGTGTGTTGTGTGTGTGTGTGTGTGTGTGTGTGTGTGTGTGTGTGTGTGTTAACTATACAACCATAAGCCTCCTCAACCCAAGTCCATAGTTTTGTGTGTCATGAGTATGGATGAAGGGAGGGAGGTTGAAGGGGTTGAGGTTGATGGGAAGTTGAAGAAGAAGGGGGTTGAGTGGGTAGAAAAATTGCCTATCTACATCTATTTATCTAAAGAGTTATATCTATTTATCTATTTGTCTATCTGGAAATATTGTATACTTATAGATAGATAGATATATAGACAGACAGATAGATAGATAGATAGATAATACTTCTGCCTATCATACACTCCTCCCCCTCCCTTCCCTTCCCTATCCCACCCCTTCCCTTGCCTTAATTCCCTTCCTCCTCCCATTACCCCTTCCCTTCCCTTCCCTATCCCATCCCTTCCCTTCCCTTAATTCCCTTCATCCACCCCATCACATCCCTTCCCTTTCCTCCCCATCCCTTCTCTTACCTTATTCCCCTTCCCTTCCCTTCCCTATCCCATTCCTTCCCTTACCCTAATTCCCTTCCTCCACCCCATCCCATCCCTTCCCCTTCCTCACCCTCCCTCTTTCCTCCTCCCATCCCTTCCCTTACCTTATTCCCCCTCCCCTTCCATTACCCCTTCCCTTCCCTCTTCTCCCTTCCTCCCTTCATTCAACCCCATCCATTCCCCCTCCCTTAAAATTAGGAGGTTTTGGGGGTATGGTAGGCTTAAGGGGGCCAGGATTTGCTTTCTCTCCGTGTGGTCAGGTCAAAACAAGGGTCAAAAGGTCAAGGTCTAGGGTTGAATAGAAAGGTCATGCACTGGAAAATGAGGTCATGGAAAAATTAATGTTTGTAAGAGGCAGAAAATGTTAGTTGGTGGTTGAATGGAGTTAGTAATGATAATGATGATAAGAATAACATAGAAAAGAAGAATAGTAATAATAATAATAATAATAATAATAATAATAATAATAATAATAATAATAATAATAATGATAAAATTGGATTATATGAAAGTTAACCCCAGAATCATTGCACACAAATTTCCGATAGTCACAAAAACAAAGAAAAAAAATGTATTAATGTTATGAAAAATAAAATAAAATAAAAATAAAATAAAACAAAAAATAATGTAGAAATAAAATAAAATGAAAAATAGCATAAAAATAAAATGCAATAAAATAAAATAAATAATAGATAAAAAAAATAAAGAACCCAAAATGAAAATAAAAATAAAGGTCGGTTCTTGTCCTAATTTCCAGCCGCGCCTCGACAGCCACACCACATTCCAGACGTGTTCGTAACTCCGTCGGAAATGTTAAAAAAATTCCCCCCATTCTTTATTTACTTTTTATATTTTTTTACGAGCGAGTCCTCCACATTTTCCGCGATTCTTGCATTTATTGTTGCATGAGTTTATGTGACGCACTTTTGAATTATTCTTAGGGAGAATTTTACGAGAGTTTTAAGAAAGGGTTTTACGAGTTATATATTTTTTTATTTATGAGATTTACGAGAACAACTGTTGCCAAGTGTGACCCATTAGTGACCTCGAATGACCCAAGATGCCCTAGTCCCTGCTTGACCTGGCCACACTGTTGAGGAGGAGGAGGAGGAAGAGAAGGCGGAGAAGACGGAAGAAGTGGAGGAGAGTTTTCCTAACTTATCTAATTGGGAGGTTACATTAAGTTCAAATCAGCTTTCAGATCAGTATTAGTGTTTATTTATATTTTTTTTGTCTTGTTTTGCTTTCAGTCCATCTTCAGTAATAAAAGAAAAAAAAACATATAAGAATTTCACACCAGAACAAATTTATCAGATCAAGTCACAAGGGTCTACTGTTGTTTAAATTCGCTATTGTTTTCGTCCTTTGGTCAGTCTCTGTACTATATAGAGAAAGAAGAAAAAATGCCATATCTATAAGCATTTCACACACAAACAAACTTATTATTGCATCAAATCACAACTTTTTGCCTTTGCACAAATCCACTGCTATGATTGTCACCTATATCCCGATCTTCACTGTAACAAAAAATACGATGAAGAAAAAGAAAAAAAAAAAAAACGTAAAAATTTCACCCACACACAAACTTATCATAGTATCAAAACACACAATCTTCTATCCATCAATCTTGCCTAATCTTACTGTTCTACAAATTCACTACTTTTACCATTCTTCAATCTCTCTTCGGCATATTAAAGAAAGAAAAATAACACACACACCAAAGAATTTCTCACACAAACACACCCATTATTAGATCAAAACACAATCTTCCATCCGTCAACCTTGCCTAAATCTCCGTTATCCAAATCCGCTATTGTTATCATCGTCAAAGAAATCTCCTCTACTCGTCTTTCGCCTCTCCTCCGTGTAGAGCAAATCTGGGTTCCCGAGTACCTTGACTAACGAGCTCTGATTAAACAGGTGTGAGGATGTGCGGCGCCGAGAGCAAGCAGTAAGCCTTCAGGGAGAACATCCACAGTGCTTTATAATATTATGTACATGTCCTTTCTCTCCCCGATATGGTGTTTTTTTGCTATTATTAGTGTTGATGTAGTTGATAGGGAAGGTCTTAGTGTGGGCCTGGGTGGGGGTAAGGAAGAGGAAGGGAAGGGAAGGGAAAGGGAAGGGAAGGGGGCTAGGGTGTGGGTGTGTGTGGAAGTGGGGAGAGGGTAAGATTATATGTGTGTGTGTGTGTGTGTGTGTAGTGCAACAGAGGGAGTATATTTAGATGTTACAGTGGCAATCATAATAAATTCCTAAGCTCTTATCATTAGGTAGATAATTGCAAACTGGGCTAGCCTCCTCCTCCTCCTCCTCCTCCTCCTCCTCTTCCTCCTTTTGTTCTTCACCTCCTACCACTTCTACTCTTCCTCCTCCTCCTCCTCCTCCTCCTCCTCTTCCTAATACCATACTTACCTTAGCCTTGACAATAGGTAACCGCCCCATCCTGTAAGCTAGCATTAGGCAGTATCGACAAAGTATATTCACATTCTACACAGTACACGTAAGGCGGGACGCTCTATCCCTGCAGCAGTTTCCCCTTCACCTCCCTTCCCTTCCCTTCACTCCCCTTCCCTTAGTTAGTGTAGCAGCCAGTCAGTAATGTGAGCTAGAATGGTGGATAGATTTTAGATTGGTATTATTTATTGTTTATTTATTAATCTTGCTATTTGTGGTATTATTGTTTAGGCTTTTGAATGTATTGGTTATGGTGTTAATTTTAGGTTTTTGGTTTTGGTTAAGGATTTTTTAGGCCTAGTTTCGTTTTTTTTTTGTCGTTTTTCCTCGTTAGGTTAGAATTGTTTTAAAAGGTCATGATTTATATAGAGAATTTAGATTTATATAGATTAGGGAGGATTAGGATTTATATAGTTGAGAGAATTGATGTATATTATTTTGGGAGAACTGCAATTTATATAGTTTAGAGAGAATTGAGACTTATATAGTTGAGAGAGAATTAGGATTTATATAGTTTAAAGAGAATTAAGATTTATATAGTTTAGAGAGAATTCAGATTTATATAGTTTAGAGAGAATTCAGATTTATATAGTTTAGAGAGAACTGAGATTTATATAGTTTTTGTAAATAGGAGCGACACTCGAGTTCCAATATAATTTTTCTTTCTCCGTAACTTCTTTATGATAGATTACGATTTGGACGTCTTTCAAAATTCACACTTGAGCTCTCTAAAATTTTTCCTCTTTGCTTTTCCATTAATATATTTTGTTGATACGTCTCTTGAAATTTACCCGTCAGAAAAGAAAGAAAAGAAAAGATAAAAGATAGCTAATGAGGATTTTAATATCTTTCTGTCTGTCTTTTCTTAGGGTTATAAATATTCTAAATTTTATAGAGTGGAGGCCTCAGGTAGTCAGTCCAATTAGAGAGAGAGAGAGAGAGAGAGAGAGAGAGAGAGAGAGAGAGATCAAAGACTGCGGAGTTTAGCATCTCAAAAGAAACAGTATTAGGAACTGCTGAGTCCAAGAGGTAGGAGGAGGAGGAGGAGGAGGAAGTAGAAGAAGAAAGGGTCTATCTATTTATCTATCCATCTATCTATCTATCTATCACTATCAATATATATGAAAACTAACACAAACAACACACAGCTAGGACAAATAGAACCCATAAATTAGTCTCCGTCAATATAGGAATATAAAACAGAGAAAAAGTTAAGGGCAGACTCAACCTCACTCCATGCAAACCAGGGAACTTATGACTTATGTTTTGCCACTGTAACAAATATATAGACAAGACTTCTTCATATAGGTTACCCAGAGCGTCTATCAACCTCTGTATAACTGGAAGGAATAGATAGGAGACAGAGAGAGAGAGAGGGGTAGGGGAGAGCAGGGTGAATAGAAGGGGAAGGAGGAGGAGAGAGATATGGGAGACTGGTGCAAGTGAATTTGGGAGGAGGAGAAAGTTTGGAATAAAAAAGCGAATAGAAGGAAGAACAGAGTTATAGATAGTTAGATGGAGTGATGAGGAAATACTGCTGTTGATGGAAGACTTGAGCAATGATGAAGATAGACAATGTGAAGAAGAGAGAGAGAGGAGAAAGGAGAAGAGTGCCAAGGGAGCATGAAAGGAGGGTGAGGCTGACCTACTTCTCTTTTTCACATTTAAACGACCTCTTGAAATAGTAGAGAGTGAGAGAGCGAGGGACAGGAAGTTAGAGGAAGGGAATGTTTACGGCTAGCATAGGGGGATGGGCCGTCTTTCTGTCCCTCTTGTTCACAGTTAACCCCAATAGTACTGAGAGGAAATGCAAAAAAGATCGAGGAGGTAGAGGAAGGGAGTGTAGCAGTGAAAGGAAAGAGTAGGGCTTGCGTAGGGGGATGAGGCCGTTCTCTTCCTCTATTCCACAGTTAGACGACCTCTCAAAATGGTAATGAGAGGAAGTGCAAGAAAGATCGAGGAGGTAGAGGAAGGGAGTATAGCAGTAAAAGGAAAGAGTAGGGCTAGCATAGGGGGATGAGGCTGTTCTCTTCCTCTATTCCACAGTTAGACGACCTCTCAAAATGGTACGGAGAGGAAGCGCAAGAAAGATCGAGGTAGAGGAAGGGAGCAAAGAAGTAAAAGGAAAGTTTAGAGCTAGCATAGGGGGATGAGGCCGTCTTACTGTCTCTCTTGTTCACAGTTACTGGACACCCTTCAAGTGTGCCGCGATTTTAAGTACGGACAGTGTGTGAGACCCGCCTGCAAGTTTGTGCATCTCCTAGAAGGTAATAAGGTGGCGTGCGTCCAGTTCCCGTCCTCTAATGACTTTTTGTTTTGTCCACTTTTTGCAGTGTATTGGGGGACACAGCAGTGACCTCTGAGCCGCATTGCCCTCGTAAGATCCTAAGTGGTTGTATTCGCTTCTGCTCATAAGACGCTTGGTAGTAGTCTGTCTCCCTGCTTCTCTATCTCTCACCCTTGCTTCTCTCTCTCTCTCTCTGCTTTCTTGTTTCTCCGTCTGTCTCTCTCTCTCATAGATGCTTCTCTTATTGGCCATGATGATGATAAGTGAAATAGCTCAGTGAATAAATGAATGGCTATATATATTAAATTGCTATCAGATGTACTACTGTTTGAATGATGGTTGTGTTGTTATTGAAAAGAGGTTAGTACAGCGAGGTCTCCATTTGGTTTTTGGTTTTCATTTCCTGGTTCTTGTTTATTGTTTTTTTCTCTCTGTGTTGTGGAAACGCCCAAAACACGTCCTCAGCTGGAACAAACGTAACATGGCGAGTCTTCACGATTTCGCTCTTGTTCTGTCCGGCTGAGGTTCGGGTCTCGGCGGACGTGACAAACAGCGGGAAAAATAATGATGTCAGAAAACCAGGAGATGAAAGGATGAAAACTATGATAATCAGGGAACTTGCTGTACTAAGGAAAAAAGCTACCCATGACTTTGAGTGGTGGAATAAATTATGTAAAAAGATAGTGAAAATGTAAAAGAAAGAAAACTAATGTAAAAAAAAATACAATGAAAAAATAAAGTGAAAAAAATGAAAATGTTAAAAAATGTAAAATGAAGAAAATAATGTAAAAAAAATATAGTGAAAAAATAGTGAAAGAAATGAGTGTAAAAAAAAATGTAAAATAATGTAAAATAAAATATAATGAAAAAATAAAGCAGAAACGATGAAATATATATATAAAAAATGTAAAATAAAGAAAAAAATAATATAAAAAAAGAGAAATAAAATAATAATGAAAAAATAAAGCAAGAAATAATAAAGTGAAAAAGATAAAATATATAAAAAAAATGTAAAAAAAAATGATCATAAGAAAAAAAAAAAAATCTCATAAAAGTCTTGGGTAGCCTTTTGCCACATTTCAATACCACCCTTCAAGCCAGCCAAGCCAACCTAGCTAGCCCCTTAGCCTAGCCCCTCTGTAGCAAGCCAAGCCGTGAAACTAAGCCAAGCCAGTCGAGCTGCAATGCTTCTATGAGACAACAGCTGCCTAATATCTAAAGCTTGTGACTATATATAATTAAACAAACAGCTGAGGAATATATGATTGATGATATTGATGCTAAGTTAACCCCGCCTATTTTTTTTTTTTTTTTTTCGAGTGCGTTGCCCCAGCCACATTTTTTTTATATATAAGCTAGTAACCCCCTCAATGATACTTGTTGTTGCTGTTGTTGTTTACGGTTGTTGTTTTTGTTGTATGCGTTGTTTACCTCACACCTCGCTTTTGTAGTTTTTTGTTTTGTTTTTGTTTGTTTGTTTGTTGATGAGGTCACGGTGAGTCCTGTTTTTTTTTTTCGTCTTCAGTTTTAATTCTTTTACTTCCTATTCTGTTTTTTTTTTTTCACTTTTTTATTTGTAGATTATGAAAGATTATTGTTTGTCGATTTCTTTCTCCTCGTCATTCAGTCGAGTATTAAAGTAACGTCTATTATCTGATTTTTCTCTTCTTTTTACTGTTTCAATGTTTATTTGGATTTTTGCAGTTTTTTTCTTATAGTTTATTAGTCACGGCTAAATATCAAGGTTACTCTTTTCTTTGGCATCACTGAAAATTAGACACATTTATTTTGTCATCTCATTCTTTTAGTCAAACGTTAAAGTGTCGGGTGAACAATGGCAAGACCAAGATTTGTTGAGGGGTTACTGTGCTCCGGCAACTCCCACACACACACCCACACCCACGGCCAGCCTGTGTCTTCTCGGAGTGTACCTTAACCATCCCATACACCAGTGTCGTGCATTTCATCACTGTGGACGGCTGATTAAACTGAAAAATAAATGGTGCTCCAACATGTTGCTCTGACTAGAGGGCTGAGACAGGCTGCTGTGTGTGTGCGTGTGTGTGTTGATGTGATGGCTGGCTGCGGCGCGGCGAGGCCCTGCCCCTGCTCACCCCCTGCCTGTTTGCAGATCACGTAGAGGTGACAGACATGAAGGTGAGTGTCTGTCGCGATGCGGTGAAGGGGAGGTGTGGCCGGGGGCTGTGCAAGTACTACCACCTGCCGGTCCTCCTGCCGCCTGCCCCCCTCGACCCGCACTCCGCCCGCACCCACTCAGCCCCGCGCCACCACACCCTCCACAACCCGCCCACACACACCCTCGTCCTCGACAACGCTTACTACCTGGAGGCCAACAACAACAACAACAGTAACAACAGCGGCAGCGGCGCAGCCGCCTCGCCCACACCACTCGCGGCGGCAGCGGCAGCAGCAGCAGCAGCAGCCGCAGCGGCAGCAGCGGCCTCCTCCAGCAGTGGCAGCGGCGAGCCCCCGGCCGGCCCTTCTGCCCTGCAGGTGATCGCCGGCCTGGCCGCCCCCAACAACATCATCTGTAATTAGCGGTGCTGCCCCGCGGCCCTGCTGGAGGCGGGAGCAGAGGGTCTCCCGTGCGTGCGGCGTGTGTTGCCGCATGTGGGCGGGTTGGGGGAGGTCGGCGGCGCGGAGCCCCGGGCCCCGGAGCTTCTGGTGCTAGCACAGCCATGCTCACTTAATGTGATTTGTCAAGTGTGTCCTTACAGTCCCCAAGGGGACAGGTCAACTCCAGCACTCGTGGATATTTTTTCAAAAAACATAACAAAAAATAAATTTTCACTTTGTTTTTATCTCTTTTATATAAGGATAAGGTAGGAAGATGATGCCCTTGTAAAGGGTCGAGATTAATTATTTTCTATTATGTAATACCAGTGAAACAGACTCTGGACTGTTGTGCGAACATGACAAAGTCACGTGCCAGTGAAGCCCCGACCAGCGGCCGGCCCGGCACCCACGCCCCGCCCCGCCCCGCCCCGCCACCCCGGCCCCGGCCAGTAGTCAGCAGCCGTGGCGCCGGCGGCGGCGGAGACGGCGAGGGCGGCGGCGGCAGCGCGCCGGCCCGCTGGTCCATTACCGAGGGAGAGATGCAGCGAGAAGCTCGGCTGAACACGGCGGACTCCAAGTGAGGAACACGGATGAGAGAGAAGCAGGAATACGCGACGGAGGAAGGAAGTGGAAGGAAGGACCCAAGACCCAAGCCAGAAAGGAATCTCCATTACTGCAAAGGTTTTATCATCACGTTATATTTATGATTTTTTTTTCTTTGAAGGCCTGTTTTACACGAATTGGTTTCTAGTCATTTACCCTTTGTTTATTTCCTTTTTATGCCATGACTAGCTCGGTGAATTTATGGGGCTGTGACAACTTAGTGCAGTATGTCTGGTTTTATATGAAACTGTATTATGCAAAGCCGTATGTGTCTGTTGTAGTGCTCGTGAGGGATAAATTTTTCATAGTTCCTTGTGTTATTTTTACATATATGAAACTTGAGTGTTTTATTACATGTAAAGTGCCACGACGTTAATGTTCCTGTAATTGACGCATTTAGGAATCAAAGAGAGGGTATAAGGGAGGGTCGAGGAAACATGCTTGTGGATGTCCCGGCTTTAGAAGTCACCGTTTGGCAACTCAGTCTGTCCGGGTGGCCTGTTTGTACCACGTTTTTGTAGCCCGGCGAGTGAGCGGCGCCCAAACACACCCCAAAGCCCTCACACCGCCACTCTTTGCTTACCGTGATATAAAAAAAACCAGTCGACTATATTTGAGATTAATGAGCCTCAGCTTAACGAAAAAGTCCGAAAGCCACAAAAAACGCAGTGCTTGAAGTATCAGACATATCAAAGTTTTTATATATATGTACATTAAGACGTTCAGAGCATTACCCATCACATGCATTCACACCTGTACGGAAAAGGCTAAATAACGTTGCCTCCCTTGTTGATCCATTTAAATTTACCTGACGATCCCACCACCTCCACCACCACCACCACCAAAAATAATGTCAACCTTCCATGCGGCGAGTGACGACATCGGCAGCGTTGTCTTTGTGTATTCTTCCTGGGTTCCGTTTTTAGTAGTCATTTGCTTACTCAGACGTCAAGACAAGACAAGGGAAAGTTCGCGGAGGATCTGTGAGTGAAAACTTTGGTGATGATGCTCAAATGAGGCGGCAACGACGCGCTAAAGAGTCCATGACAAGGCCCCCCGGACACGCACGCTCTCTCGCTAGTACACTTGTTCGTCAGGCTCAGTCCGGTGGCAGGGAGGCCCCCCCCCCCCTCCACACTGCCCACCCCTCCCTCCACCACCACCCCCACCCCTCCCTGTCCTCCCATGTCTGCCCCGTCCCCCCTCAAAGCGACCATCTGTGCCACCTTTTGTACCACGCCACGCCACGCGGCCGTCACTCGTGCACCGGACCCTCGCAATAGTACCGTAACCTGTAAGAGACGCCATCCATCCATCCATGCACATCCAGACTCTTCAGAGACCCTCCCCACCCGTCCCCCCTGCCCCCTGTTGCCCCGCCCCGCCCCGCCTCCTCCTGGCACCGCCTGAGCCACCGGCTGAAGCCCATCACTCAGTTAATGTCGGTTTCCACCAGCACGCTTGCTGTAATTTAGGATCTAACTTCAGCCATGTGATAAAGAGGAGCTGAGGGCGGCCACGCGGGCCCCTGGGCCTGCGTGAGCCGCCTCAAGTCACGCTCACAATCCGGCCATGCAGGGTACAACTTGGACCCTAGAGTTGCGCTTGCTTCACAGTCACATGTAGCGGGCTTTTTCTTCAGAGTGCAGCATCCAATCTGCGGCTTCACGATGTCACTGCTTCCGGCCCCGGGCGCTCCCGGCCACCCCCTGGCCCTGGCTAGGGGGCGGCGGGCCCCCCGGGGCCACCCCCGGGCAGGGCCTTGGACAGCCATGGAGACGGGCAGAGACAGGAGAGCTGTGCCGGGTCCTGCCCTGCCGGCCCCCACCCCTCGGGGCGGGGACCGGCACTGCATGTAACCAGTTATGTAGAGTAGTCCCGTAGGCCCCGGCGCCCCGCTTCACACGTAGCTGTAGGCTTGGGGCCCACGTCCCCGCACATGCATGTCGGCACCGCTTGTTCCATTAATCAGTGTCAGTGTGGGTAGATCTCCCGTAACCCGTAACGAAGCTCCCGTGTCTGTGCGTAGCGCCGCCCTCTGATGGCGAGGGGTTGCCGCCGCCGCCGCCGCCGCCCCCGCCGCCCGCCGCGCGTCCGCACCGCCTGGCAACCCCGACTCATCCCGGCCCCGCCGGCCAGGAGGGCGATAGACTTTACGAGGACGTCCTCACGAAGCCAAATCAAAACTTGATCGCCATATGTATCTGTGTAAGTCTCCTCCGCCTCGGCCCTTCGTGAGGGCCACCCGCGTAAGACCTGTTCCTTGTGATGGTGCGGCCGTCCGGCCCAGCGACCGTCGGGCTCACCAGCGCCGACCCTCACTACCGTAAGGTCCATAATTATCATATGAAATAATAGTAATATTAATCATAATTATAATCACGATAATCATATAGCCAGTCTGACGACAACTCGGCGGCGGCCGCCCGGCCGGGTCGCCGCTGCCAGCCGTTATGAACGGCGGTGGCGGCGGCGGCGGTGGTCCGGCAGCCGTCACACCTCCTGGCTGTGGCGGCGGCAGCCCGAGCCGCCGCCGCCGCCGCCGCCGGGGAATGCATGCTCCTAGTATCTATTTTATTTTTACTTGAGAACATTTGTACACTATGAACTAAGCCAGTCTTGAGAAATTACCGTGTTTCCAGTCGTCCCCACCTTGGTCAGGGTTCAAGTCTCAATGTAGAGAAACACATTTCCACTGTTATTTTTTATATTTTTTCAATGCTTACTGTTCATTGCTTGTTAAGCGGTTCATTTTCGCTGGCTTGGTTTTAAAAAGTCACAAATTAAGTGAGTTTTATACTTATACGTGTTTGTTTCTAATTTAATTTCTACGAATGCTATAATGCAAACGTTTAAATAAATGATTTTCATATTTTACTAATGGTATGCTAGCCAGCGCTCTGACGCCTCAGAGCCGCGTAGTAAAGTGTGGGACGGAGCTCCCCTACATTTTGTGATATTTTCTTATTGTTATTTAAGTCGATTTCTCTGTTTTCCTGTGACTACTGACGTTGTTATGTTACTTGTTAGGCTAAGGTTGCCGTGCAGGGCGCCCCTGGAGCGCTGCCCCGCCGCCGCCGCCGCCGCTGCTGCCGCGTCCGTGTGCAGCAGCGGCAGCAGCGCCGCGCCTGAGCCCCGCCCAGTGAGTGTCTCGTTCGTTTGTTTGTACCGCGAGCCAAAGCCCCGACCCCGACCACGCCGGGGGCAGGCGCCGCGCGGGGCAGGCTGGCCTTGCCGCCCCGCCCCGCGTGCTGTCTGCCCTGGTGGTGCTGAAGGTGGGGAAGGGGCGGGGCGCCCCACACCAGCCAGGAGGCCCCGCCGCGTGTGTGGCACCACTCTGCCATGACTGCCATGAGCCCCGCCGCCCAGCCGCAGCCGCCGCCCTGCCACCAATACTCAGCCGCCCGAGGCCACCGCCTAGGCCGTGTTCCGCACGGGGCGGGGGTCCATGTATGCCGGGGGCGGGGGGGGTGCCACACAGCCCCGGGGCCCCACACCACCGCTGGGCAGCTCGGGTGTGGCCAGAGGGCGACCC
This sequence comes from Eriocheir sinensis, assembly GCF_024679095.1. Classification (NCBI taxonomy): domain Eukaryota; kingdom Metazoa; phylum Arthropoda; class Malacostraca; order Decapoda; family Varunidae; genus Eriocheir; species Eriocheir sinensis. The sequence goes on from NC_066538.1 coordinate 2,150,120, forward strand.
CAAGGCAGCATCTCCTTTTATACGAAGAAGAAACAGAAGCCCACGGAGGGAAAACTAAGGCCGACCTGTGACCTCTTTCAAGATATTGGGTTAGACAACAGCCTGTAGTGTGGGCACCTGTATCACCCGCCCAGCTGGTTCGCTCTCATGTATAAGTAACACCAGACTGACAACGGTGCATTGATACAATCATGCCTCAGTTACATAGACTACTCATTATACCTAAGAAATTTTATCCAGCCAATTGTATATCACTATGTTAAAAAAATGCCAGTTAAGTGAAAAAAATAACGTTGTGCATATCCAAGTTGTATGTTATTTGTACTATTGTGTATGCGTGAAGTCTGAATTATTACTACTTTTTAGGTAATAATAATATCTTGGAAGGTGGCGGGGGTGGGGAGAGAGGTGTTGGGGCGGGGCACACAGCCGGCAGGCCACGCCCCGCCCCCTGTGGCCCCAGCGCCGCCACCACCACCACAGGCCGCCGCCCCGCCGCCCCAACCGTCGGCGGGGCACCACCACAGCCACAACCACCGCCTGTCCCTGCCGATCCACTCACAAACGAAGGATAATAAAAAGATAAACTGTGTAGAATCAAAGAATGTGAACTGTGGAGGAAAGAAGAGTGGAAGAGTAAGAGGAGGAGGAGGAGGAGGAAGAATCAAAGTAACCGGAGGAGAAGAAGGAGGAGGAGGAGGAATAAAACAAGAAACGGAGGGAAGGAAGGAAATACTCGAGAACCGTTCATACATTTTCTATCAGCCATAATTTTTTTTTTTCGATTTTATATAATTTATAGATTTTTTATTAGCATCGTGTGCAGGAATGGTAATGGATGGATGTGGGTGTGTGACGCCTCAATATTATAACCACAGACAGGCGCCCACCACTACCACCACCACCACCGTGATCGCCACCACCACCACCACCACCACCACTACCACCACCGTCGTGTATTACCACTAGGTCCCTTTACACTCTATCCTCAGACTATATAATGTGTAGAGCTTGAGGTTGTTCAGTTCTCGATTACACCAGCTCTTCATCATATTTAGTCCTCTCTCTCCCTCCCTAGAGCTTTGTGTATTTAGAACGGACTGTAAACCAAATTGAAGTTGCGCGTTCTTCATCGATGCCCCTCCTGCTGCCGAGTCCACTTCACGTGTGTGTCCTGGGCTCTATACACACTGAATTATACATGTATGTACTTATATAGAGCTCTCTAACCGTTTTTGTTAGTTACTATAATAGAGGTTTGTGTCTATTCCGCAGGACGGGCTGAATGATGATGACGATGATGATGATGATTACAGTAAGATGCAAATTGTGACTCATTTGATTTGTTCCAATTGCAAGCGATGACTTTTTCAGGATTTCTCAGTTTGCCTAAAGGGGAAAAAAATCTAAAGTAAGTTTGATGTGTTTCTTCTCTAAAGGGAGCGAAGGAGGAATAGAAACAATATAGTCTTATGAAATCACTTTTAATGAAATCTATCGTACTTTATTTTTGTTTGTCGAGATTTTAGCCGAAATAAAAAAAAAGAGTTTAGTGTGAAATGAAAGCCGACTGGCCTCAGATTAAATATATTAGATTTTTATTTGAGACGATAAAAAAAAGTTACACATACAAATTTTATATAACATAGATGATAACCCTTAAACAGTACTAAACTATTTCAAGATCAGCTTACATAGAGAGAAATTAGGCTTTAAGAAAAATAAATAACTATGTGTTGGTAGACGAGAGTTTGCGTACTACTATAAATGTTACTATATGTGAGGAGTGTGGTGGTGGTGGTGGTGGTGGAGGGGAAGGGGAGGTGGTGGGGGAGGAGGGGTGAGGGAGAGGAGGGGGACAGGGGGTGGTGAGGGCAGCTTGGTGGGGATGAGAACATTCCAGGGTCAGCATAATACCCCGCCCCCCCCACCCTAGGTCACAGTCATAAAAAAGTGTAGCATAAATAAAGCTCAAAGAAAAAATCACGTTTAAAGCTTTTTTTTTCTTCTCTGAACCTTTTTGACCTGATTTAGAGTAGTTCCCCCTTTGATGAACCTGTCCTCTATGATTTGGCTTATTTTCAGACCAATTTTACCGGTCAAGAAGCTTTTTTCATTATTATTCCTTTTTTTTCTTTGCTTCAGAAGACATTAGTTATTGCAATCATGTGGAAAGAGAGAGAATGTAAGGAGGATAACTATAATGTGAGATATGAGAGGAGTTTTCTTTGCTTTCAGAAGATATTAGTTGCTGCAGACATGTGAAAAAGAGAGATGATGTAATGAGGAGATGATGTGAGATATGAGAGGAGGAGTTTTAATTGAGTACAGGGATGAGAAAGAGGATCAAAATGAGAGTGACCGAGTGGGCTTCTTTCTTTAGGTAATCCGAGAGTTTAATAAGAGTAATGAAGAATACAGATTTAGTAGTCAATGCCAAAGTTTGTATTATGATTGTTACAAAAAATGATAAATAAAACATGGATGGGGTCACGTCATGATATTTTAGTAGTTTATTGAATTCCACTTGAACCCAGACAATGCAGGTGATCGAATGCCATTTAGTAGAATGTATAAACGATCACTGTATATAAGGAAAGCACCAGGAGTGTCTTACTGATGCTCATTTATTGAAAAGTAAAATGGAACAGGCTTCGAAGCATCAAGGCCTCAGTGAACCACCAGACTCAGAGGAGGGAGGACGTACGTGGCTGTCCTGGTAAGTGGTGCAAGAATTCGTGTTCCTCGTTGCCTGCCACCATGAATCCCTGGCATAGTGATGGATAAGAAGTCAGAGAGTGAGCTGCATGAGGATTTACTGTGTTTGTGGGGGAAGTGACGTGGATTTTGGGGTGGACAGGATGGCGAGTGGTGGAGGAGGGAACCCGCAGCTGTTTAGTCCACGGCCTGCCTGATGACCTGCCTGGCCTGCCCCGCGTGTCCCAAGATCAAGGTAAGGAGAAGGTTGGGTGAGGGAAGATAAGTGATATGTGATGTGCCATTAAGTCTCGTCCCCTTGATTTGGTTTGTCCGGGCTTTGTTTACATGCACAGGGTGGATGAATTTCGACATGGTACCGTGACAGTGTTGCCAGATGGTGAAGAGGAAAATTTCAGCAGATTATTGCGAGAAAATTCAGTAGGTAGGTAAAAATTCGGCAGACGCACTTTAATACATATGTAGTGGTTCTTGTGATATTTGTTATGTAGATAAAATGAAGTTGAAAGCATTATATCAGTACTTTTTTTTATAACTATTGGTGAAAATTTGTAGAAGCAATATACAAGTTTTTCATGAGATTGATACATTACTTGATATAAAAATTTCAGTAAATCTCATATTTCGGTAGATCTGGCAACACAGCCGTGACTGTTGTTGTTTTGTCGGGATGTCCCACCCAAGTTTATTTATATTTTAATAAAAGTAAATGATGACGTATGTATGTATATGATTTTGGATATCAACACTTCTTCTTTTGACCTGTTCCGTTTTGCATCGCTTTGTTGGTCCTTCTTGGTACTTCTTTGCACTAGGATGCAGTGTTGCCAGATTGTCAGAAATTTCTGGAGATCTTCTGAAATTTTGACATTTTGTCAGAATTTAAGAAATTACTGTAAAATCTTCTGAAATTTGAACGAATTGTCAGAAATTCTCCAGATTTTTTGCAAGTTATTGTCCGGGTGTCCGCCCAAACTTGACCGCCATCGTCTCGTACCTCAAGGTTACCGATGAGACGATAAGACCCAACGATATAATCTAAGGGATAAAAATGTAAATACATCGGCAAACAATATAGGTATACAATTGCTTTTAATATCCCAGTAAAAGAGTTGCATACTTGATAAGTATTACACTGCGTAACTTCTAATTAAAAAGATAATATTTAATTCTTGTAATACATACAATGAAAATCTGAATTGTCGCTCAGCCAGCCATGTAACCGATCAAGAAGGTTGGCCGTATACGCCAAACCTAACGTAATTAAGTATTTGCACAACATTTCTTTGGTATTTTGATACTCGTTTTTATCCCAGGAAACAGTAGAGAGGTACAAATAATAAGATTCAGACCCGGGCATAATCTATATATTTACCAAAACGAGTATGGAAAAAACAAAGAAATGTTGTGAAAACAATTAGGTTAGGTTTGGTTAGGTTAAGTTAGGTTTGGTTTGGTTATTTTTTATGTGCCGCAGCACATTGTCAGAATTTTTTTGAAATTTCCAGAAATTTTGGCAACAGATCTCCTGAAATTTTACCGGGACCATCTGGCAACACTGCTAGGATGCTTCAATTAATTATTTACTCTCTGATAGCAAACATTGGGTTCCGCGATGCGCAGATCAGCAGGATGGGACAAACCAAATCAAGGGGACGAGACTTACCGCGTCACCTGAGAGGGTGGCCACAGGTGTGTGGCGTTGGCCGAGGCTGCCAGGCCGTCACCATGGCCCGCAGGGACGGTCTGCCGGGTGGGTGGACCGTCCATGGCCAACACAGACGATTTAGCCCTAGAACAGTGGTTCCCACCTTTTTTGTCCCGTTCTCCCTTTTCCAGTCACTTTTACACCTGTGGAATCCTTCAAAGAAATGGGGTAGGGCTTGAGCCAGCAAAATTAATAGAATTTTCTGAAAAAAAGAAAAAGAATAGCCTACATTCATGTAAAATGCCTTACATTGTTATGCAGCGGAGCGGGGCATGAAACCTCATCGATGGCAACGGCGTGATTAATAAGCTGTAGGCTGTTATATGAAAGCAGAAGACGTTCCACTCAGCAGACTATGGACCCCTTGAATTTCTTCCATGGGTCTCGGGAACCACTGCTCTAAAAGGACGAATATTACGTCCTGCTGAGGCAGCTCATTGCCGCCTTGACCTTTCGACCAACGATTAGTTTGGTGGCGGCGGCGGCGAGGCAGCCAGTGACGGGCCGCGGCCCAGGCGGCAGGCTGCCGTGCACGCGAGAATTTTGTCGCATTCACTGAACTGACCTACACACGAGTCAGCCGACGCGCCCCGTACGAGTAAGCACCGGCCGCCGCGGGTGGAGGGAAGGAGTTGGTGCTGACGCGGCGCCGCCCGGCACGGGAACACTCGGGCGTCGCACACACGTACCCTCCCCCATCGCACGCCTCTTCTCGGAGTAAGAATATTTTAACATTCTGAAGATATGAGACTCACAGCATTTCTTAATGATCGAAAATAAGCTCAGGTTTTCTAGACACAGGGAACAAATTGCAAGTGTGCACGCCAGGCTCCCCGCGGCTCGGGCACGCGTCCACCGCTCAAGGACATAATTTGACACTTTTCCTAGGAGTTTCTGGCTTTTCCAGGGGTTGTTTTATGATCATTCTTCTGTACCATGAACCTAAAAGAACTCTCATTAGGACGCAATCAATCACCTTTTCGGCCTTTGGAAGTAGTTTGTGAGGCGAAAACGTCTGTGAATACCCACCTGGATTTTGCCTCCCCTGTCATGTGAACCCTTTTATCAGACCGTAAAGATTGCTGCTCGACCCACACCTGTGTTCATAGTGGTGTATATGTATTTTGGCACTTATATGTATTGAAAGTTCTTAGGTTTCAACGAGGATACTGCTTACTTATAGATGAAAATTAAGTCTGTTCATCTCTCTCTCTCTCTCTCTCTCTCTCTCTCTCTCTCTCTCTCTCTCTCTCTCTCTCTCTCTCCTGTATTCATTCATTTTACTGATCCAGGACTGCAATTTCGTGGTGGTGGTGGTGGTGGGGGGGGGGGGGAACTAGGATTGTAAACTTCCCGGGAATTTTGAATTGGGACATAATCATCTATATTTTGTTGGTCATTTTCATCATCATCTCGGTTAAATCTCTTCCACATATATTTCCTGGCACAGTGAGTGACCTTATTCCCCCATGGCTGTTAGAATCATCCCTAGTTTCTTTTCACCTATATTTTTATCAGTTATTTTCATCCTCATTGAAGGCTCTTTCATAGACATATACTTCCTGGGATATTGATTGAGTAACGTTATTCCCCCTGGGCTGTTACATTCATCCCTAATTCCTGTTCCTTTATACAGTGGTGCAGTGATGGTCCCTCGTCCTGCTTCTGTGCTAAACTACACGCCCACAACATCCCTCCTGCTTGTATTGGAAGACCTGAACATCGACGGCCAAGGACTACAGTATTACAAGGTTTATTCATACCATTTTTTGGGTGGCGTGTGTGTGTGTATTTACCTAGTTGTGAAATACAGGAAAAGAGCCGTACTAGGTTCATGCTGTCCCGTCTCCATAACGCTTATTATCCAGTTTGGCTTTAAATTCATGAATTGTTTTTGCACACACAGTCTCCTCGTCAAGTCCGTTCTATGTTATGCTTCTGTATGGAAAACTGTATTTCTTGACGTCTCTCCTACAGTCGCTCTTCTTCAATTTCTTACTATTCCCTCTTGTCACACTACTAAGATACAGTGTCACTTCATTGCAACACACTACTTACCAGACACGATTCCCTATGCACCACTTCCTTACACTGGGTCCAGATCATGGGATGGAAGTCTTAGTAGAGTGCACTTGGAGCAGTACTTTAATATAGAAGCATCATATTTTGTCTCCTGTTTATAGTGTTACCCAGCCTGTTTTCACTCTTAAATAAGGTAATAGGATGATTGTTAGCCCGGTAGCAGCGGGGATCATGTTTCTTAATAGTCCCTCTAAGTGAGAAAAATAAGAAAAATCATCCCTCACACAAACCATTTCATAATATATATCAAAGCATTTGTAATCAGATTATGTATCATCTTTATTGGGGGTTTATACCATGGCACAAATTTGCCCCGTCGCTGCTACATGGTAAAGCCACTAATTTGGCCTGTCGCTGGTACTGGGTTAATGCTATTTGGCTTCTTTTCTGAATCTCCCATCTTTCACACAGAAGTCAAGAGGTGAACTGAAGAGGAAAAGTGAAGCTGGTGGTGGAAGAGGAGGAAACCGATGAAGGCTGGACAGGCAGCATCAGGTGGTGGTGCTCCCCTACCCTGGCCTCCACTCCCCTGCCTCAGCACCCCACGAAGGCACGGCAAGGCTGGTCCACTGGAGTGCCTTGCCTTGTGATAGCAGCGCCACCACAGGACTCCTCTGGGCAGACCCTGTGGTGGCGCTGAGGACACGAGACATGCACCTCAGCGGCCAGCCTTGTGTTTCCTTGGTGGGGGACCGAGAGAGAGGAGATGGAGGCCAGTGTTTGAAGGGGACACCATACCTGCTGCCTTGGGAATCTGGAGGTGGAAATGAAGAAGAGGAACAGCAGCCCAGAAGAGAGAAAGACATCGACAGAAGACCTCATTACACCATTTATCATCACAGGGGGTATAATGAAATGTTAGATGTACTGTATCTTTCATTTTATTAGTTTAAATTATCTTTATTATTCAGACACATTAGTAGATACATGTTACTAGTCTTACGTATATACATAGTAACCTCCTCCTTTGTCGGCCAGATATAACAATTCCCATGTGCTAAGTCTTGCATACTTTACCCTATAATCCAGTATTTACTTAAGTTTGCACTCTATTGGTTAGTGTATCAACATAGAATGCTCACTTCATGTACTGTGGATTTAGTGTGAGGGGCTACGCAAGATTTGATACACAAGAATTGAATGATATTGTTGCCAGTTATGCCGAGTCTTGTATGTGGTAAACAGATCTTGTAAGATTAATAGAATTTTCGAGACGCCATTGCTATCCAGACTTGTGAAATGTTACTGATCTCCTCACTGCCACAGAAAACAAGCTCCTTATATGTAAAGGGTGCTATATTGATGAGCATTAGACAACATCATAAGGTGGTCTCAATTTCTATCAGTACAGCATTTGAGTCACAAGAAGCTAGTTAATATTTCTGCAGAAGCATGGAACATAGTTTAACCCAGTAGCTGCAGGGATCATGTTTCTTAAAGGCCCCTCTGAGCGAGAAACAGTCATCACTCACGCAAACCATTTCATAACATATATATCAACGCGTTTGTGATCAGTTTATGCATCATCTATTTTGGGGGGTTTATATCATAGCAAAAATTTGGCCGGTTGCTGCTACCGGGTTAATAACATTTCATAAGTTTACATAGCAATGGCAAGTTTGTGTCCAGATAATATTCTTCATTTTACGTGACCTGTTGGCTACACACAAGACGACTCGGCACAACTGACCCCAATATCATTCAATTCCTGTACATCAGATCTTGCACAGCCCCTCATACTATAGCCACTATGTACAGAGATAGCATTCTATAATGATCCACTAACCAATATAGTGCAAACATTGTAAACTAGTGGTTATTGAGTTAAAAAGTATGCAAGGCTTGGCACACAGGAGAATTATATCAAGACTGACTTCTACTAAATTATGACAAGACCTATCTCAATCAAATTACCTATCAAATTACCAAAAACTATCTATATTTCATTATCTGCCAGTCACGTTAGATAAGCTATGATAGTTTAAGAATGCCTCTCCACTGTAAAAGCTGAACACCTGTAGTTGCTGCCACCCTTCTGTATACTCTGAACTTTAATACAAGTTTGCCATTAAATTTATGCCTTTTTCCTTTATCTACTACAATTGTGGTCATTAAATATCACAGCTTACTTTACTTCAGCCCTTACAAGTCATTGAAATAATCCCCATTACTCTACACAATAGTTTATCATTAAGGATAACATCACTTTGGCCCCTTTATGCAAGTCTTATAAGTAAGATTGCTTGATGGTTCAATATTTCATTCCATCCGAGACAAAAGACAACTCATCAGTGACTATTTAAGAGATGTGGTGAGGCTTGGCGGGGCAAATTGACTGGCAGCGACTGTAATACCTGGATATGTCATTATCGTAAAGGTTTTAGAAATATTACCTTCCTTACAACATCATTCAAATATTTCTAAAACGAAGCCATTGAGTGCCGAGGATCAAACCTGGGCAGCTTACCAACTGAGCCACTGATGAGCTAAAAAATGTTAATAAGTTGAGCACCCAGGTTTAAGTTCCAGCCCTCAGTGGTGTGGCTACATTTAAAGATATTTCAGTTATTGTTGTTTCTCTATTAATACCCTTCTGATATTTCCTGTATTAGAGTGACTACGGTAATGATTAATCCGGGTATTACATGACTAGACTTTCCTACATAAGTTACTGACACGCAGCTATTACCCACCCTTCCTTTGGTCTCCTGTAGATTGGTGAGGGTGTAGCAGCAAGCACGGGCAAGGTCTTTAGGGCATCAGTACTGGGCTTGGCAGAAGAGGCAGTGCAGGACCTTTTCTTCAGTCTCGTTCCGTCTTGGCAGCGGCTTAAAAGAGAGGAAGGATTGTTGCACCTCTTCTTATTCCATCTTCGTAACTGCTGCCTGAAGAGGATGGATATTGTTTGTACTTCTTGTAATGCCGTTCCTTCACCTTCGGAGCCCAATAAACCTGCGGAAAAGTGAACATTTGGTCTGTTTTCCTTAATCTGTAAATGTAATCTTTTAGTAGACAAGCGGGGAAAGTGAAAGATAAAAGGGAAAAAGTTGGAAAGTTTCGTTTAGTCAGCGCAACATCTGTGGTCATATGCCGGAGAGAGACAGAAGGGGAAGGAATTATAGGAGAAGGGGTGAGTGAAGAACCGTGGGGGAGCATCTGGGAAGAAGTAAATAAAGGAGATGGAGACGAGGAGTGGAATAGAGAGGAGCACAAGTAAAAGGATAAAGGGAGGGAGTGAAGAAGTGGTGGGGGGAAGGAGCATCAGGGAAGAAATAAATAAGAAAGGAGATGGAGATGAGGGGGTGGAATAGAGAAGTGCATAAATAAAGAAAAATAAACAAGAAATAAGAAATAAAGATGGGGTAAAATAAAGAAGTGCATAAGTAAAAGGATAAAGGGAGTGAGTGAAGAAGGGGAGGGAGCATCAGAGAAGAAATACATCAAAAAGGAGATAAAGACAAAAGGGTGGAAATAAAGAGGTCCATAAATAAAGAAAAATAAACAAGAAGAAATAAAGATCGGGTAAAACAAGGTACAAGAAGAGGTCAAAGCCAAGACTAATGCAATGGAGAAAGAGGACAAGTCTGAACGGCAAGAATACAAAGAACAACAAGCGAAGAGAAAGCCAAGAAGGTGTTAGCAGGAGCAGAAGTACAGGACGGTATTCTTAACTTTATTGGCGCAGAGGAAGACAGAGGGACAGAGAAAGACACTGGGGGAGAGAAAGGAAAGAGGGGAGAACAAGGGAAAGAGGAGGAGAGAAAGGGGAAGATGGGGAGAGAAAGAGAAAGAAGGAAAGAGGTAGATGGGAAGAGAGAAAAAGGGAAGGACAAATGAAGGTGAACGGACTGTGTAATAAATATGAACAACTCTATGTAAGTATATGAGTATGGAGGGAGAGTTAGGAGAGAAGAGTGAGGAAGATAGTTCATTATATTCACACCTAAAATGTAACTCAAATACCAAAGCATGACCGAAGATGATTTTGTAAACGGTTATACACACTACGTTAATTTAGTCAACAAGTCACATTTTGCACCAAGACACTAGCCGTACTCTCTTGCCCGGAAAAAGTTGGAAAGTTTCGTTTAGTCGGCGCAACATCAATCTGTGGTCATATGCTGGAGGGAGACAGAAGGGGAAGGAATTATAGGAGAAAGGAACAGATCCCAGGAGACGGGACACAACCCCCGATTAATACCTGGTACTCATTCACAGCTGGGTGGACAGGGGCGTAGGGTATCGGAACTCTTGCCCGGAGCTCCAACCATATACCTTATTATAGTTCAACACAAAATTAAGTCTATTTGGTATTCCTTAACAGAGCAGATCGCAACAATAACCACTACTAGAACCACTCTCTTTTGGCTACTCTTTACTTTTATCTTTTATGGGAGCGGCGAGTAGCGGGCTTTTTTGTATGTACTCTTTTTGTTGCCCTTGAGCCGTGTCCTTAGATGCTAAAACAACAACAACAACAACACCGCTATAAGCACCCCATCACCAAAATCCACCACCACCACCATCAACCATCACCACCACTACCATCACCACCATCATCACCACACCTCTGACTCACCACCAGCTTGCCTCACACCACTGCAATCACCATCACCACCCCGTCACCATTAAATTTAGTACATAGATCCTTATATATGGGAGAAGATGAGGGGGGGGGGGGTGCAGTTATATGGAAGGTGTTGAACTATCATCATTACTCCTTCCCCTCCCCCCCCCCTACCCTCCCCGTCACTACACTGTACTCACCATTATCACCAACACAATACTGACACTTATAAAAACAATACATGAATTCGGGGACGGACAAACTATCAAATATCATGCTTTCTCTCTTTACTTTCATCCCTCAATTTCTCCCTTTTTAACTCTCCTCCCCCCCCTCCCTCCATTCCTTCCTTCCTTCGTTCCTGCCCTCCCTCCTTCCTATCCTTCCTTCCTGCCCTTCCTTCGTTCCTGCCCTCCCTCCCTTCCTTCCCTCCCTCCCTCCCATCCTCCCTTCCTGCCCACCCTCCCTCCCTTTCTTCCTTCCTTCCAGCCCTCCCTCCCTCCCTCCCATCCTTCCTTCCTTCCCTCCCTCCCTTCCTTCCCACGTATACCTGTTCATCTTTCCTTCCTTCCCTTCATCTACCTTTCCTTCACCTATCTCTTCCTTCCTTCCTTCCTTCCTCCAATCTCCTTCTCTTACTTTTATGAATCAAATCAGAAGAATACCTTTGTAGAGATCACCCGGGCTTCCCTCTTCCCTCCTCTCTCTCTCTCACGTCTGCCTTCCTTCTCTCCTCCTCCTCCTCCTCCTCCTCTTCCTCCTCCTCCTCCTCGTTCTGTTCGAAGCCTGATCTCACTTCGAAGCTCTCCACTGAAACGGCTGAAAGAAACGAAAAGGAAGGTAAAAGTAGACGAAATGTGATGTGAAGAATGTATTTAGAGTAAGTTAGAGATACTGAAAGGTAGATACAGAAATGTAGGTTATCTGTCGTGTCTGAGCTTCGACACCGTATCTCGTGTGCATCGAATCTCTTAAATGAAGCACCGAATGAGGAAAAAAATACATAGAGAGAAAATAAGGAGAGTTTTTTTTCATTGTAAACTGGATAATTATAATGCAAGGGAAAATAAATGAAAAGAAAGCATCGAATTGGAAAGGAAAGTAAGGAGAAAAGACACTGAGTTTATATTTATAGAAAGTTGGATAATGAAAAGTAGAGGAAAGGAGTAGAGGAAAGTTTTGTGATATCTGAAATGAAGCTTCGAATGGGGAAAAAGGGATAAATAAGGAA
>NC_066538.1:2169925-2174925 GCF_024679095.1 Eriocheir sinensis
AAAAAGGGTGAGAAAGGAGATCGTAAAGAGGGAGATAAGGACGGCAAGAGGAAGACTAAGGAGATTAAGAGGAGGAGGAGGAGGAGGAGGAGGAGGAGGAGGAAGAGAAAGAGGAGTAAAAAAAAGAAACAAAAACAAGGTGATAAGGAAATAACAAGAGGAGGAGGAAGAAGAGGAAGAAGAAGAAGAGGAGGAGGAGGAGATAAAGCGATGGAGATAAGGAGATAAGGAAGATAAGGGCAGGAGGGCAAGCTTGTGTAAGAGGAGGAAGAAGAAGAGGAGGAGGAGGAGGAGGAGGAGGAGGAGGAGAATCGAAAACCAATGTGACGAGAAATTGGATTCGAGAGAGAGAGAGAGAGAGAGAGAGAGAGAAGATAAACAGAAATACAGAAACACGCACGTCTCCTCCTCCTCCTCCTCTTCTTCTTCCTCCTCCTCCTCCTCCTTTTCTCTCTTTCTAATCCCGTTTATCTTCTTCTTCTCTATCTTAAACTTCCTCCTCTTCCTCTTCTTCTTCTTCTTTCTCTTCTTCCTCCTCTTTTTCTTTCTCTTCCTCTTCCTCTTCTTTGATTCGTCTTCTAATTCTTCCTTTCTCCTCTTCCTTCCATCTCTTCTTCTTCTTCTTCTTCTTCTCTTCCTCTGTCTCATTCCTCGTTATCCTCTTCCTCTTGCTCCTCCTTCTACCCTTTCCTCTTTTCCTCCTCCTCTTCTTCCTCTTCCTAACCCTCCTTCCTCTTTCTCCTCTTCCTCCTTCTATTTCTCTTCCTTCCTCTCCTTCATTTCCTCCTCCTCTTCCTCTTCTCCTTAACCTTTCTTGTTCCTCCTCCTCCTCTTCCATCCTCCTGTTCCTCCTCTTCTTCCTCCTAATCGTACTTTCCGGTCCTCCTCCTCCCTTCCTCCTCTCTCCTTCCATTCATTCTCTTCCTCTTCTTCCTTCCTTCCTCCTCCTCCTCCTCCTAAACCAATCATCTTCCTAGTCCTCCTCTTCCTTCCTCCTTCCTTCTACTCCCACTTCAACTTCTCCTCACCCTTCCTCCTCCTCCTCCTCCTCCTCCTCCTCCTCCTCCTCCTCCTCCTCCTCCTCCTCCTCCTCCTCCTCATTAGTATTCCTCTCACAGTTTGAGTCTGTCGCAGAGCGTGAATGATCGACAAAGACGCCTCCACTTCCTCCACCTCCTCCACCTCCTCCTCCTCCTCCTCCTCCTCTTCCTCCTCCTCCTCCTCCTTCGCCCCTCTTCTTCCTTTTCTGGTTTCGTCTCGTTGTTGTTTTTTTTGTATTATTTTAGTGTCTGATATTTCTTCTTCCTCCTTCTCCTCCTCCTCCTCCTCTTCCTCTTCCTCTTCTTCCTCCTCCTCCTCTTCTTCTTGTTCTTGTTGTTTTTGGTATTAATTTAGTGTCTAATATTTCTTCTTCCTCCTTCTCCTCCTCTTTTTCCTCTTCTTCTTCCTCCTCTTCCTCTTTCTTCTTCTTTCCTCTTCTGCCTCATATGTTTTTTGTACTGCGTTTTGTGATGTTTCGGATTTTTCTTCTTTTTTTTTTTCTCCTCCTCCTCTTCTTCTTTCTTCCCTCTTCTTCCTCTTCTTGTTGTCGTTGTTGATATTTTTTGTTTTGTTGTTTCCTTCCTTTTCTTCTCTTCTTGTTTTTCCTTTTCTTTCTTTTCTCTACTTTTCTTCTTTTTCCTTTCTTTCTTTTTCTTCTTCTCTTTGTTTCTTTTCTTGTTCTTTTTTCTTCATTCTTGTTTGAATTATCTTTTCTTCATTTTCTCCTTTTCTTCTTCTTCCTTCTTTCTCTATCTTTATCTCTCTTCCTCCTTTTCCTTCCATTCTTTTCTTCACGTTTTTCGTATTTTTCTTTCATTTCTTCTTTTCTATCTCTTCCTTTCTTCCTCTTTCTTTCTCTTTCTCTCTTCCTCCTTTTCCTTTCCTTCCATTCTTTTCTTCATGTTTCTCCTCCTACTTTTCTTTCATTTTCTTCTTTTCTTTCTCTTCCTTCTTTCTCTATCTCCCTCCTTTTCCTTTCCACTCCATTCTTTTCTTCGTGTTTTACCTATTTTTCTTTGATTTCTTCTTTTCTTTCTCTTCCTTCCTCCTCCTTTCTCTGCCTCTCTCCTCTCTTCCTCCTTTTTCCTTTCCACTTTTCACTCCATTTTCTTTTATCTTCCTCTTCTTCCTCCTTCGTGAACAATCGCATTTTCCTTTATTTTTCCTCCTTTGTTTCATTTTTTATTCTCTCTTATTTTTCCTCTCTTCCTTCCTTCCCTTTGTTTCTTTGCGGATATTCTCTCTCTCTCTCTCTCTCTCTCTCTCTCTCTCTCTCTCTCTCTCTCTCTCTCTCTCTCTCTCTCTCTCTCTCTCTCTCTCTCTCTCTCTCTCTCTCTCTCCTCCTCCTCCTCCCTCTCCCCTTCCTGCTCCTCCTCCTCCTCCTCCTCCTCCTCCTCCTCTCCTCTCTTCTTCCTCCTCCTCCTCCTCCTCCTCCTCCTCCTCCTCCTCCTCCTCCTCCTCCTCCATCACATCACCTCCTTTCCTCCATCTCTTACATCCACCACCACCTCCTTTTCTCTCTCTCTCTCTCTCTCTCTCTCTCTCTCTCTCTCTCTCTCTCTCTCTCTCTCTCTCTCTCTCTCTCTCTCTCTCTCTCTCTCTCTCTCTCTCTCTCTCTCTCTCTCTCTCTCTCTTCTTTTCTTTTCTTTCTCTCCTTCCTTCTTTCAATATTTATTCTTTGCTCTTTATTTTCTTCTTTCTCTTTTTCTTCTTCCTTCTTTCCGTTCTTCATCTTCCTTTCATTATTTCCTCTTTTCCTCTTTTCTTCTTTTCCTTCCTTTCTCTTTATTTTCTTATCTCTCTTTCGCTTCTTCCCTTCTCTCTCTCTCTCTCACTCTCCTGTCTCATTATTTTCCTTCCTCCTTTCTTATCTTCGTTCCTCTTCCTGTCTTCGTCTTTCTTCCTCTCTCTCCCTTCTTTCTTTGTTTCCTTCAGTCCCTTCTTCCTTCCTTATTATTTTTTTCCTTCAATTCCTTCTTGCTCTTTGTTATCTTGTTCCCTCCCTCCTTTCCTTCCTACACTCGACATTCACGTTCCTTCCTTCCTCCTTCCTTTGTTTCCTTCATTCCCTCCTTCCCTGCTTCCTTCCTTCGCCCCCTTCCTTCCTTATTTCTTCCTTCCATTCCTGCTTGCTCTTTCTTATCTTCTTCCCTCCCTCCTTCCCTCCTTTCCTTCACATACTTGACATTCACGATTCTTCCTCCCTCCTTCCCTCCTTCCTTCCTCCTTTTTTTCTTCACTCCCTCCTTCAACTTGCAATCTTCCTCCCTCCCTCCCTCCTTCCTCGCCTCCTTCCTTCCCTCCTTCACTACTGCCTTGGCCGCTCCCCCCCTCCCCCCCCACCCCCCCCGCCGCCTCGTAAGCCCACCTGGCGTTAATTAGTGAGGCAGTTTATGGCACACCTGGACCCCCCCCCCTCACCTGCCCCTCCTCGCCCCCCGCCCCCCCCCAGCCGCCATTACTGCTCCCTCAGGTGTGCCAGATCCATCACGACAGGTAAACACGGCAACGCACGAACGCACTCACTCACGGGGCAGCTGTTGACTAGGTTGAGGAGAGGTGGTGTAATGCCTTTTGCTGCCTTGAGATTGAAGGGAGGTGGGGGGTGGGGGTGGGGGGGGTGTTGATTGTTTTTGTTGTTGTTTTTGTTTATTTTTGTTTTCTTTTGCCTTTTTATCTCGTTTTTTGTTTTTATTTTTGTTTTTGTTTTTTTCTACTTGTTTTCTTTTAATTTTTTCTCTCGTTTTTGATATTTTTATTTGTATTTCTTTTGTTTTTTGTTTTTTTCCTCCTTGTATTTTTTTCTGCTTATTTTTTTATGCCTGATTTTCTCTTTTTTCCATATTTCCTTTTTTGTTTTTTTCCTATTTTCCTTTTTTTTCCGAATTTCTTTTTTTCCCGAATTTGTGTTGCGCCGACCACGGGTTTGTTTTTACCTTTTGCTTTCATCTTTTTATATTTCCTTTGATATTTTTCTATTCTGTTTTTCTTTTCTTATTTACTTGGGACATTATTTCCACGCTATTTCTTTTTATTATCTTATTTCTTCTTTTCCTATTTTTTGTTTTCTTTTTTAGCTTTTTTTCATCTCTCATTTATCTTTTTTTTCTGCTTTATTTTTTTTTTGCTATTTCTCATTATTTTTTTTTCATCATATTTTTTTCTGCTTTCTTTTCTTTTTAATTCTCCTTGTTTAGTGTTTTTCTTTTCTTCTTTTTTCTTCTTCCTTTCTCTTCCTTTATATTTCGTTGTTGTTGTTGTTGTTGTTGTTGTTGTTGTTGTTGTTGTTGTTGCTCTTTTTCTTTTTCTTTCATCATCTATTTTTTTCTGCTTTCTTTTCTTTTTATTTCTCTTATTTAAGGGTTTCTTTTATTTTCTTCTTTTTACTTCTTCTTTTTTTCTTCTTTTATATTTCGTTGTTGTTGTTGTTCTTCTTCTTGTTTATTTTCACTCACTTTTTTCCTTTCCTTAAAAAAACAAAATTCACTTTCTGGTGTTTATGTTTCTGCTTGTTTTTTGTTTTGTTTGTTTTTTCCTTGTTTGTTGATTATTCCTCCTCCTCCTCCTCCTCCTCCTCCTCCTCTTTTTCCTTCCTTCCTCTAATCTCCTCCCCTCGCATTATTCTCTCTCTTTTTCGTGATATTCTTCTACTCTCTCTCTCTCTCTCTCTCTCTCTCTCTCTCTCTCTCTCTCTCTCTCTCTCTCTCTCTCTCTCTCTCTCTCTCTCTCTCACAGAAGCTCATAGTAACTTTTATCACGTACTCTTCTTCTCTCTCTGGTTCCTCCTCCTCTTCTTCTTCCTCTTCCTCCTCCTCCTCCTCCCCCTCCCTATTTTCTTCCTCCTCCACCTCCTACAATTCCTGCAACTTTTACTCCTTCCCCTCCTCCTCCTCCTCCTCCTCCTTGTCATTGTCATCGGTTACCCTCTCCTCCTCCTCCTCCTCCTCCTCCTCCTCCTC
>NC_066538.1:2182425-2194925 GCF_024679095.1 Eriocheir sinensis
TGGAAGAGAAGAGGAGGAGAAGGAGGAGGAGGAGGAAGAAGATGAAATGGAGAAAAAAAAATACATGAAGAGACGGGAGAATCAATGGAGGGAGGAAAGTGAAGGAAGTAGAGGAAGATAAGGACCAGGAGGAGGAGGAGGAGGAGGAGAAGGAGGACGAGAAGAAGGAAGAGGAGGAGGAGGAGGAAAAATGACAGGAGGAACCGAAGTGTAAAAGGAGAAAGAAATGAGGCAAGTGGAGGAAGACGAGGAGGAGGAAGAGGAGGATAACGGGGAGCGTGAAGAGGAGGGAGAGAAGAAAGGAAGAAGAGAGAGAATGAGAACAAGGAGGAGGAAGATCAGACGGAAGAGGAAAAAGAGAGGAGAGAAAGGAGGAAAAGGAGAAAACGAGAGATTAAACGAAAGAAGAAAAGTTTAAAGAGAAAGAGAAGAGGAGGAGGAAGAGGAGGAGGAGGAGGAGGAGGAGGAGGAGGAGGAGGAGGAGGAGGTGAGGAAGGAGTTGAGGAGTCCTACAGAGTCCTTCAGGCGTGTTATGAGGACCGTTTGGATGTCCTTGGAGGGGTCCTGAGAGAGAGAGAGAGAGAGAGAGAGAGAGAGAGAGAGAGAGAGAGAGAGAGAGAGAGAGAGAGAGAGAGAGAGAGAGAGAGAGAGAGAGAGAGAGAGAGAGAGAGAGAGAGTTATCTTATTCTTGTTACTCTTTTCAATTCCTATTTTCATGTAATATTTTTTTTTACTGTTTTATTATAATTATTATCTTAACGATATATATTTTTTCTTTTTAAAATTCGACTCTCTCTCTCTCTCTCTCTCTCTCTCTCTCTCTCTCTCTCTCGCTCACTATCATCATCATCATCATCATTAAAGAAAAAGTCTACGGTAATATTCAGCCGCATTTCACTTACTCAAACCTAACACACACACACACACACACACACACACACACACACACACTCTCTCTCTCTCTCTCTCTCTCTCTCTCTCTCTCTCTCTCTCTCTCTCTCTCTCTCTCTCTCTCTCTCTCTCTCTCTCTCTCTCTCTCTCTCTCTCTCTCTCTCTCTCTCTCTCTCTCTCACACACACACACACAGACACACATTGCCCTTCGATATCGGCCGCTATGAATGCTTCGCTGTCAGTCCTTCCTTATCAGTGAATATTTAGCGTTCACTTATACCCTGATACGACGAGGAGGAGGAGGAGGAGGAGGAGGGAGGTAAGAAGGTGATGGTTTGGGGTAGATGATTGGGATAGGAGAAGGAAGAGGAGGAGGGAGGAGGAGGAGGAGGAGGAGGAGGAGGAGGAGGAGGAGGTGGAGGAGGAGGGTATTGACAAAGGAAGAAAATAAAAGAGGAGGAGGAGGAGGAGGAGAAGGAGGAGGATTGAGAAATAGAAATAAAAAGCAAGGAAGATTAGGAGAACGAGGAGGAGGAGGAGGAGGAGGAGGAGAAAGAAGAAGAGATAGAAGGAAGAGGAGGAAGGGATAACAGTGAGAAAAAAAGAAAAGAAAGGAGAGAAAAGGAAAGGAAAGAAGGAAAATGGAGGGGAAGGGAGGAAAACAGAGAGAGAGAGAGAGAGAGAGAGAGAGAGAGAGAGAGAGAGAGAGAGAGAGAGAGAGAGAGAGAGAGAGAGAGAGAGAGAGAGTTGTAGTATAGCGCAGTGCAGGGGAGAGGGTGGTGGTGGTGGTGGTGGTCCGGTCTCTCTCTCTCTCTCTCTCTCTAATCCAGTCACAGCAAGAATTTAAAAAAGGTTGATACAAAAAGAGGGAACGAGAGAGAGAGAGAGAGAGAGAGAGAGAGAGAGAGAGAGAGAGAGAGAGAGAGAGAGAGAGAGAGAGAGAGAGAGAGAGAGAGAGAGAGAGAGAGAGAGAGAGAGAGAGAGAGAGAGAGAGAGAGAGTAGCAAAACAGATATATAAAAAGACAACTTGACATCAATGGTTTCACTTGTCAAAAGATACAAAAAAAAAATTCTTGCCCATAATTTCCCCTTTTTTTCCCTTATTTTTTTTTTAATTTTTTCCTCTTCTTTTTCTTCGTATTTTTCTGTCGCTGGTTTTAGACATATTTTCCTTTATTTTCCTATTCTTCATATTTTTTTCTTTTACTTATTCTTTTTCACTTTCTATGTATCACTAAATTCTCTCCTTTCTCTTTCATTATCATATATTTTCTTTCTTTCCTTCACTCCTCCTCTTTTCCTCCCATCCTTTCCTCTTTTCTCTCCGTCTCCTCTTCCTTCGACCTTTTTCTTTCCCTCTCTTTGTCTCTCTCTAATACACCTGTAATTATGTGTTTTCTCCAGGTGCGCTGAAGATCTACCTGACAACCACCTGCCAATTAGTGAGATTAAAGAGCTCGGAATAAAATAACTATTAAAACCACAAAAAATATATTCGTGCTGCAGAGAATCATATTGTGTTATTTGATTCCACTTCCTCTTCCTCTAATTAAATCCTCTTCCTCTTCTTCTTTTTCCTCCACAACATTCTCTTCCTCTTCCTCTTCCTCCTCCTATTTCTCTTTCTTTTCCTTCCTTTCTCTTTCTCATTTCCATTTAACTGTTTTCCTTTTTCTCTTTTCCCTTCATTTTCATTCATTTATATATATCTTTTTGTTATTCTCTTCTTCATTCTTTTCCTTCCATCCATCCATTCTTCTTCTTCTTCTTCTTCTTCCACCACCTCCTCCTCCTCTTCTTCTTCTTCCTCTTCTTCTCCTCCTCCTTTGTCTTTCTCTTTTTCCCTTCATTTCCCCTCTTTATTTCTATTATATTGTTTTCCTTTTTCTCTTTTCCTTTCTTTTTCTTCTTTTATATATATTTTGTTATTTTCTTCTTCATTCTTTTCCTTCCAATTCTTTCCCGGTTCCCTTTTCTTTATCTTTAGTCTCCTCTTCCCTTTCTTTACCCCTTTCTCTGTCTAACTAACTATTTATCCAGTTCTCTCCCTCCCCTTCTTTACCCTTTTCTCCCTCCCTCCCTTTCTCTATTCTCTGCCTCCCTTCTTCCTCCTCTACGTCATTTTTCTTCCCTCCCTTTTCTTTTCTCTCTTCCTTCCCTTTTGTTTGCTTACTCCCTTTTCTTATTCTCCCTTTCCAAATCCTCCCTTTTATTCTCCATCTCTCCCTTTTCTTCCTTTCTTCCATACTCTTCTAATCTCCCTTATCTCCTCTTTCTACCCTCCTCTATCACCCTCTCCCTTTTTACACCATTTCTTTTCCCCTTCTCTCTCCCTCTCTCCCTTCCTTCTCCTCTCCCCCTGTACGAGTGATCAAAGAAAACGGAGACCTGCAGGTATTTATTAGGGGGTGACTATCTTATCTGTGCGAGGGGGAACATCCACCTCATTAACCCCTTACGATAACCCCTAACCTCTCCCCCCCCCTTCTACCCCGTTATCCTTACCCCCCCTCCTCTTCTTCTCTCTCCCCTTCCTCCCTTCCCTCTCCCCTTCTAACTACATCTCCTGGTGGTGGTGGAGGAGGAGGAGGAGGAGGAGGAAGAAAAAAAAAGGGTATGAAGAGATTTTAAAGGGATGTTAGAGAGAGAGAGAGAGAGAGAGAGAGAGAGAGAGAGAGAGAGAGAGAGAGAGAGAGAGAGAGAGAGAGAGAGAGAGAGAGAGAGAGAGAGAGAGAGAGAGAGAGAGAGGAATATTGGACCCATATGTAACATGAGAGAAAGGGAGAGGAGGACAACAGGAGGAGGAGGAAGAGGAGGAGGAGGAGGAGGAGGAGGAATAAGGATTAGAGGGAAGGAGCGAACAGATGGAATGACGGTAATTAAAGAGAGAGAGAGAGAGAGAGAGAGAGAGAGAGAGAGAGAGAGAGAGAGAGAGAGAGAGATTAAAGAGAGGAATTAAAGAGAGGAATTAAAGAGAGCGTCATTTGCTCTCTCTCTAATTTGAATGATAAATAAATGAAGTCCTGATGATCGCTTCCTATTTCTCTCTCTCTCTCTCTCTCTCTCTCTCTCTCTCTCTCTCTCTCTCACGGATGCGGGACTGGCCAATATTTCGAGAGAATGAGAAAGAAATACGACGATGTAGTTTCTTAGCATTAGAGTGCAATGAAGAAGAAGAAGAAGAAGAAGAAGAAGAAGAAGAAGAAGAGGGAGAAGAGGTAGAAGCAGAAGATAATTAACACGAAGAAAAGGAGGAGGAGAAGAAGACGAAGAAGATGAAGAAGAGGGAAAGGAAGAAAAGAAGAAAATGATGAAAAAGAGGTAGATGAAGAAGAAAAAGAAAATTAAACAGAGGAAGAAAATCAAATAAAACAATAAAAGTGGAGAGAACATATTAGGAAGAGTAGAAAGAAGACAAGAAGACAAGGAGGAGGAAGAAGAGAACGACAAGGAGGAGGAGGAGGAGGAGGAGGAGGAGGAAAAGGAGGACACCGAAATAGAGATAAAATACACACACACACACACACACACACACACACACACACACACACACACACACACACACACACACACACACACACACACACACAAACACACACACACAAATATGGGTTAATTCTCATCCTTATTCTCCTTTTCCTCTTCCTCTTCCTTCTTCTTCTTCCTCTTCCTTCACCTTCGTCTTTGAGGGGACACGGCTCATTAGAGAAGAGGAGGAGGAGGAGGAGGAGGAGGAGGAGGAGGAGGAGAAAGGGAAGGAGGAGGAGTAATGAGAATTTGGTACATTAAGCAAGAACTATAGAGAATGAAGAGGAGGAGGAGGAGGAGGAAGAGGTGGAAGAGGAGGTGGAGGAGGAGGAGAAGGAGGAGGAGGTGACAAATAAGAAAACTAGGACGGAAAAAAGAAAAAAAGAGGAAAGTTATGAAGGAAGGAGACGAAAAATAGGAGGAGGAGGAGGAGGAGGAGGAGGAGGAGGTAGGTAATTCCTCCTCTTCTCTCCCTCCTATGGCAGTCCAGCTTCCCCTCTTCTTCCCCTTTGAGGCAATCATCTCCAGCTATTCATCTCTCTCTCTCTCTCTCTCTCTCTCTCTCTCTCAATCTGTATTTTATCTTTATTTATTTCTCTTACTTTTTTATTTTCATTTCCATTCATTATCATAGAAATCTCCTCCTCCTCCTCCTTTTCCTCCTCCTCCTCCTCCTCCTCCTCTTCCCCTTCCTCCTCCTCCTCCTCCTTTTCCTCCTCCTCCTCCTCCTCTTCCCCTTCCTCCTCCTCCTGCTTTCTAGATTTTTCTTCCTCCCTGAACACTTGCTGGAGAGAGAGAGAGAGAGAGAGAGAGAGAGAGAGAGAGAGAGAGAGAGAGAGAGGCTTGAGAAAATATCTTATTCCTATGTTAATGTTGATCTCTCTTAGCCTCATTTCCCTCCACCTCATTAAGAAAAAAAAGAAAAAAAAAAGAAATTAACAAAAAATAGGGAAAAAGTGTGTGAGAGAGAGAGAGAGAGAGAGAGAGAGAGAGAGAGAGAGAGAGAGAGAGAGAGAGAGAGAGAGAGAGAGAGAGAGAGTTTACCAGAGCTGATTTGGAAGAGGAAAAGGCAGGTAGGAAAGAGGGGAAGAAGAAGAAGAAGAAGAAGAAGAAGAAGAAGAAGAAGAGGAGGAGGTGATTAGGGGATAAACGGAGGAAAGATGAGGGAATAGAAGAGAAAATGAGGTTATAGAAATTAGGATAAAGAGGAGGAGGAGGAGGAAGAAAGAGGAAGGAGAGAGGGAATAAGTGAATGAAGAGAAAGTTTACAACACATGAGAGGAAAATGGGAAGATAAGGAAGGAGAAGAAGGAAAAAGGAAGAAGGGAGGGAGGAGAACAAGGAGGAAGATAAGGGAATGAAGGAGAAACTGAATGGAAGAGGAAGGGAAGACATGAGAGGAAAATGGGAAGAAAAAGAAGAAGAAGGGAACAGGGAGAAGGAAGAGAGGAGAAGAAGGAGGAAGATAAGGGAAGGAAGGAATAAGTGAATGGAAGAGGAAGGGAAGACAAGAATAAAAGTGGAAAAGAGGAGGAAAAGGAAGAAAAGAGGAGAAAGAGAGGAAGAAGAGAGAAGAGAAAAGAGAAAACAAGAAAATGAGAAGACAAAAAAATAGTTCGAGGAGGTAATTGAGGTGATAGGATAGACAAGGAAAAGGAGGAGGAAGAGGAAGAGAAGGAGGAGGAGGAGGAGGAGGAGGAGGAGGAGGAGGAGGAGGAGGAGGAGGGAGGAAGAAGAACTGGTGACGAAGGTTAGTAAAGAGAGGGAGAGAGGGAGGAGGAGGAGGAGGAGGAGGAGGAGGAGGAGGAGGAAGAGGAGGAGGAGGGAGGGAGGGAGATAAGTGAGCGTTAATTTAGAAGACGAAAAAGTGTAAAAGGAAAAAAAAAACGAGAAAAAAAAACCCGTTCAAGAATAAGGAGGAGGAGGAAGAGGAAGAGGAGGAGGAGGAGGAGGAGGACGAAAGACATGAGAGATATAGGAAGAGATAGATAGATAAACAGATAGATAGATATATAGATAGAGGAGAGAAAGAGAGAGAGAAGTTACTCTTTAAAAAAATAATCCTTCAAAAATCAATTGCTTTGGAAGAGAAAAAAGAGGAAGAGGAAGAGGAAGAGGAGAAAGAGTGGAGGAAGAGAAGGAGGGAGAGAGGAAGTGGTGGTAGCCTTTTATCACCCTTCCCCCCAACCCCGCCCCCCATCTCTCTCTCTCTCTCTCTCTCTCTCTCTCTATTCTCTCAAAATGTCTCCCAGAAGCCCTCTCTCTCTCTCTCTCTCTCTTATTGGCAGAGTCCCTTTCGGTTATAACAACACCGCACAAAGTTGTTAGAGAGAGAGAGAGAGAGAGAGAGAGAGAGAGAGAGAGAGAGAGAGAGAGAGAGAGAGAGAGAGAGAGAGAGAGAGAGAGAGAGAGAGAGGAATAAAATAAAAAGTAAAGAGATTGTTTCCTGAAATACACCACCGCCACCACCATCACCACCACCACCACCACCACCACCATCACCACCTCGTCACTGGATCTGAAAGTAATAAAATAGTTCATCTCCACCACCACTATTCTCCGCTTCAATCTCCACCACCTCCACCACCTCCACCACCACCACCACCACCACCATCATTGCTATCAACTGTGCCTGTCCGTTCGTACACTTGAATCTACTCCAATATCCTCTTTTTCCTCCTCCTCCTCCTCCTCCTCCTCTTCCTCTTCGTGTATTTTTTTTCTTCCATTATTTCTTCTAGGTCCTTTCCCTCCTCCTCCTCCTCTTCCTCCTCCTCCTCTTTCTCTTTCTTGCAGTTTCCTTCCATTGTTTCTTCTAGTTCCTCCTCCTCCTTCTCTCTCTTTTTTTATTCTTTCTTGTTTTTAGATAATCCTTCCTTCCTCCTCCTCCTCCTCCTCCTCTTTTTTATTTCTTCTATTTTTCCTCTCTTTCTTTTTCCTCTTTTTTCTTACTCCTTTTTCTCGCTTCTTAGTTTTCCCTCGTTCTTTCATTTCCTCCTCCTCCTCCTCCTTCTACTACTACTACTACTACTACCACTACAACTACAACAACCACTACTACTACTACTACAACTAACACTAATACCTTACCTCAGCTTCATCAGCGCCAGGGTAACATTG
Source organism: Eriocheir sinensis (assembly GCF_024679095.1). NCBI lineage: Eukaryota > Metazoa > Arthropoda > Malacostraca > Decapoda > Varunidae > Eriocheir > Eriocheir sinensis. The sequence goes on from NC_066538.1 coordinate 2,189,968, forward strand.
GATCACTTTTCGGCGGATCAGAGACCATCGATGAGCTGCAAAGAGAATCAGAAACCGACTTAGGAAGGAGAAAGAAGGATCGAGTATAGATGAAGGGAAGAAACAGTTGAAACATGGAAACACGGAAAGGCAGAGGGAAGGCCGAGATTGATGGTGGGGAAATTAGTTTGTATATATTAAAAGGAAAGAAGAAAAAGTAGAAAAAAGAGTAATAACTATGCCGGAAAAAGGAGGAAAATATAAAATAATTGATGATGAAAAGAAATGAATTGAAATATATGAAAAAAAAATTAAACTAAAAAAAAATCTGTTATTTCAATCACTTAAAAAAACCCAGTAAATAAAGAAAGTTTGAGAAAAGGAAAAAAAGAAGGGAAATCACAGGCCACGACCTCCCAATTTTTTCCCCTCCTCCTCCTCGTCCTCTTCCCCTCAGTGAGTTAATTTCCGTTGACAGTTTTCGGAAATATAGACAGCAAGCTCCTCCACCTCCATTTTGAGAAAGAGGAGGAGGAGGAGGAGGAGGAGGAGGAGGAGGAGGGAAGGAACTTGTGTCGGTTGTTAGGAAGAATCGATTTTGTAGGATTATTTTTATTTTTATTATTACTATTTTCTTCTTTTTTCTTCTTTCGTTTAAATTTTCTTCCTTCCACTTTATTTCCGAACCGTATTTTTGGTTATTGAATTTCCTCCTTTACCTTCTTTTACTACTACCTCCTCCTCCTCCTCTTCTTCCTCTTCCTCCTCCTCCTCTTCTGTTCCTCTGTTTCCTCTTTCTGTTTGACTTGCCCTTTGTTCTTTAATCTTTCCTTTTTCTTCTTCATTTTTTCTTCTCTTTCTTTCTTTCATCTTCTTGCACTTCTTTATTTTTCTTCTTCTTTTTCTTTGTACTGCTTCTCATTCACCTCTACCTCTTTTATTACATTCTCTTCCTCCTCCTCTTCTTCCTCCTCTTCTTCCTCCTCCTCTTTCTCTATCTTCCCTCTCTTACACCCTCACGCCAGGAATTCCCCACATATCCTTTCCCTCCCTTCCTTCCCTCCTTCCTTCCTTCCCTCCCTCCTCCCTTCCCTTCCCTTCCTCTCACCTCAACCACACACCTTTAAGACGCGCGTTTCTCCTCCTCCTCCTCCTCTTCCTCTTCCTCTTCCTCTTCCTCCTCCTCCTCCTCCTTCATCTTGTGTCTCTCATAATACATGGTTGAAATCCAATTTAGATGGAAGAAAACTGCCAGAGATTGGTACAGTTTCGCCACCTCTCTCTCTCTCTCTCTCTCTCTTTCTTTTATTCGGTTTCGTCTTTCTTTACGCCTGACCTCTCTCTCTCTCTCTTTTATTACAAAACTGTATATTGTTTGTTTCTGTGTTTTACTATTTCATATTTTCTCTTTTATGACTCTCTCTCTCTCTCTCTCTCACCACAACAAAAGTGACCTTGGCTTTTTCTCTCACTGCTAAAATCCCTCTTTTTTTCCCCCTCCTCCTCCTCCTCCTCCTCTCTCTTCTTCCTCTTCCTCTTCCTCTTCCCCCTGACCTTTCTCACCATCTCTTCTTTCTCTTCTCTCTCCCCTTTCTTTCCTGTCCCCTCAGTTCTCCTTTCTCTCTCTTTCTCTCCCTCTTTTTTTTCTCTTCGTCCTATATTTTCCCTCACTCCTTTTCCTCCTCCTCCTCCTCCTCCTTTTCTCTATTTCCTTCCTCCTCCTCCTTTCCCCTTTTTCCAATTTCCTTCCTCTTCCTCTCCGGTTCCCCCTCCTTCCTCTCTCTTCCAACCCTCAACTTCTTCCTCTTCCTCTCTCCCCTTCCCACTCCTTCCTCCTCTTCTCTTCCCCTTCTTCCTTTCCTTCCCCTCACTTCCTCCCCTTCCCTTCTCTTTCCTTCCTCTTCATCCCCTCCTTCCTCCCCTTCCTCTTTCTTCCTCTCCTTCCTCCTCCCTCGCTCCCACAACCTTCCCCTTCCTTCCCCTTCCCCTTGCTTCCTCTCCTTCCCCTCCCTCGCTCCCACAACCTTCCCCTTCCTTCCCCTTCGCCCCCCTTCCCCTTCCCCTCCCCTCCCTCTCTTCCCCACCCTTCCCCTTTCCACTCTGTATGCATGTTTGGCCGTACAAGGAAAACAAATGTGAGGGGAATGTAAACAGAGAAAGGGGAAAAGAGGGGAAAAAGAGGGGAAAAGAGGGGAAAGAGGAAGATTGGAAGAAGGGGATGAAAACTAAATGATGGAGATTTAAAATGGAAATAAAGGAATGAAGGGAGACAGGAAAAATAAAATAAAGAGAGGAGAAAGAAAATATGAGACGAAAAAGATTAGAATGGAAGAAAGGAAGAAATAGATGAGAAGAAAAACATGATGAAAAGTTAGAAATAAAATGGAATAAAAGAGAAAAGTGGACAAAAGTGGAAAATAAATGAAAGGGAGAAGGAAAAAGGGATATACGGATGAAAATGGAGGAGAGGAAGAAAGAAAGATTGAGGAGAGGAAACAGATTGATGAAAAAGATAAAAGAAACAAAAGAAAGTAAAAAGAAACAAAAACTGAAAATATGTAAAAAAACGGAACTAGAGGAAAGAGGAAAACAGACACAGAAAAAAGATAGATAGATAGAAAAGAGGAAAAAAGGAGGAAATAAAGAAGAAGGAAGAAAGGGGATAAAGAGATGAAAATTGAAGAAAATAAAAAAAAATGAAAACAGGATAATGAAGTTAAACAAAGAAAATACACGAAAGAAAGAGAAAAGAATGAAAAAGTTATAATGGAAAAGAGAGAGAGAGAGAGAGAGAGAGAGAGAGAGAGAGAGAGAGAGAGAGAGAGAGAGAGAGAGAGAGAGAGAGAGAGAGAGAGAGAGAGAGAGAGAGAGAGAGAGAGAGAGAGAGAGAGAGAGAGAGAGAGAGAGAGAGAGAGAGAGAGAGAGAGAGAGATGAAACAGATGGATGGAAACGATTGAAGGAAAAAAAAAAAAAACGAAAGAAGGAAGATTGGAAAAAGATGAAAATAGGTGAAAAATGGAAGTAGAAGAAAACAAAAAAGATAAAAAGATAGACAGATAGAAGAAAAGAAAGATGAGGAAATAAGAGAAAGATAAACGATAAAAAAAGAAAAAAAAAGGAAGATTGGAAAAAAAGGAAATAAAAAACACAAAATAAAAATACAGAAGAAGATGAATCGAGATAATAAAAGAAGGAGGAAATAAAGGAGAGAAAGATAAACGACACAAGAAAAAAAGAAAGGAAAGAAAGATTGGAAAAAAAGGTGAAAACAATGAAAAAAAAGGAACTAGAAAAAAAAATACAGAAGATAAACGGAGATAATAAAAGAAGGATGAGGAAATAAAAAATACTGATAAACGACAAAAAGGAAAAAACAAAACAAAAGAAAAAAATTGGAAAAATGTGAAAATAAGTAAAAAAAAGAAAAAAAAAGAAAGAAATTAGAACAAAACCAATAGAAGAAAATGTAGATAAACAGAAAAAATAGAAGGATGAGAAAATAGAAAAAAATTATAAACGAAAGAAAAAAAGAAAAGGAAAGAAAATTGGAAAAAGGGGAAAATAATTAAAACAGTAACTAGAAAAAAACAAAAAGAGAAAAAGATAGATAGATAGAAATAAGAGAATAATGAGGAAATAAAAAAGAAAGATATACGATAGAAGAAAAAAAAGAAAAGAAAAGATTGGGAAAAGGGGAAAATAATGAAAACAGGAACTAAAAAGAAAACAGAAAAAAATAGATAGATAGATAAGAAGAAAAAGAACGATGAGGAAACGAAGAAAGATAAATAATAGAAGAAAAATAGAAAAGGAAAGAAAGAAAATTGGGAAAAGGGGAAAATAATGAAAACAGGAACTAAAAAGAAAACAGAAAAAATAGATAGATAAGAAGAAAAAGAACGATGAGGAAACGAAAAGAAGAAAGATAAATAATAGAAGAAATATTGAAAAGGAAAGAAAGAAAATTTGGAAAAGGTGAAAATAATGAAAACAGGAACTAAAAAGAAAACAGAAAAAATAGATAGATAGATAAGAAGAAAAAGAACGATGAGGAAACAAAAAGAAGAAAGATAAATAATAGAAGAAATATTGAAAAGGAAAGAAAATTGGGAAAAAGGGAAAATAATGAAAACAGGAACTAAAAAGAAAACAGAAAAAAATGGATAGATAGGTAAGAAGAAAAAGAACGATGAGGAAACAAAAAGAAGAAAGATAAATAATAGAAGAAAAATAGAAAAGGAAAGAAAATTTGGAAAAGGGGAAAATAATGAAAACAAGAACTAAAAAGAAAACAGAAAAAAATAGATAGATAGATAAGAAGAAAAAGAACGATGAGGAAACGAAAAGAAGAAAGATAAATAATAGAAGAAATATTGAAAAGGAAAGAAAGAAAATTTGGAAAAGGTGAAAATAGGTCAAAAAAGGAACTACAAGAATAAAACGCTAAATAAAATACAGAAGAAATAAAGACGGAGAGATTAAAAGAAGGAAGAAGAGGAAATAAAAATAAATAAAAAGTCTCCTATATATTTTCTTTATCAACATTTATTACTTTATTCGATTTTATTTGATTTTATTCTTTAGTTACGAGGTCAGGAATGAATTTATGTATAGTCTCTCTCTCTCTCTCTCTCTCTCTCTCTCTCTCTCTCTCTCTCTCTCGACCCTTTCTTCCTTCCTCTTCATTTCCCTTTCTAATTTTTTTCTTTCATCCCCCTTTCTCTCTCTCTCTCTCTCTCTCTCTCTCTCTCTCTCTCGGTCTGTTTGTCTCTCAGCAATTCAGAAACTTTCCTACAATAAAAACACACACACACACACACACACACACACACACACACACACACACACGCACACGACCTGAGGGCTAACTGATCTGGAAGAAATATATGGCTATTCCCCCTTGCTTCCCCTCTACTGAACCTGCGTAAAGGGGAAAGGGGGATTGGAAAGGGGGATTGGAAGGGGGGAAGGGGATTGG
>NC_066538.1:2197425-2202425 GCF_024679095.1 Eriocheir sinensis
AATACGATCAAAACCTTTACAGCAAAACAAAAGACGTTCATGATATAAATACACGACCCAGAAGGATTATAGAGGATTGAAACGTCTGTGACAGGAGGATCCAATCGCCTTATAGATCCCAGGAACAGTGTTGGATCCCTTTTGTAACGCGATTAAGGCGATCGAGTGCCATGCTAAGAGGGAGTGATTGGGGAGTGATTGGGAAGTGGCAGGTGTCAGGAGTCAACCACTTAAGCGAAGGGGATTTAATTATCGTGATGGGGAAGAGAAGGAGGAGGAAGAGGAGGAGGAGGAGGAGGAGGAGAAGGAGGAGGAGAGATATTGGAGGAATAAGGAAGGGACGATGAGATAGGAGAGAGAGGAGAATGGGAGGAGGAGGAGGAGGAGGAGGGGGAGGGAGGAGGAGGAGGAGGAGGAGGAGGATACTATACTGGAGGTAAATGGAGTGGAAGGAAAGAGGAGAATGTGGAGTATCAACATAAACAACTACTACTACTTTTACTACTAACACACACACACACACACACACACACACACACACAGTAACAGTAGTAGTAGTAGTAGTAGTAGTAGTAGTAATAGTAGTAGTATATTAAGTGGAATTTGGATTTGTTCCCATTTTTTTTTTGGGGGGGGGTGTAAGTGTACTCAGAGAGGAAGAAGAAGAGGAGGAGGAGGAAAGAAAGAAAGCAAGATAAGAAGACGAGAAGAGAGAGAAAGAGAGCCGTGAGAGAGAAAGATAGAAAAATATTGAAAGCGAGAAAGAAAGAAAATTAATAACATAAGAAAACAAACAAAAAATAACGATAAACACAAATTAAGAAAAAAAAAGAAATAAATAACACCGAAAAATATTGAAAACAAAAACAAAATAAAACAAAAGAATCAAGAAAAGGAAACCAAAAAATAAAGGAAAAAGCATAGAAAACGAGGAGCCTTCTACACCCCGTTTTCCCCTAAGTATCTATTATAATTAAGTTCCCCTTTAAAGCCCCCGAGAGCGGCCCGTTTTCTCTCACCGAGTAAACACCGACATACCATTTTCTTCGCTCCACTAATTCCCTTCTTCGTTGATGGATAATTACTACGCTATTTCGCTTTCTCTCTCTCTCTCTCTCTCTCAACATAATCACATCCTTTTTTTTCTTTCGTTCCAAATACAACTCTCTCTCTCTTTCTCTCTCTCTCTCTTGGTGTGAATGAAAGAGAGAGAGAGACATATTGGGGATCGCGGAGGCATAAACCCTTCATAATGACGAGGTTTCTCTCTCTCTCTCTCTCTCTCTCTCTCTCTCTCTCTCTCTCTTTCTCTTTTGAGCGAGTCGTCATTAATTCTGTGTTGTCATGAATCGATTTTTTGAGAAAGGAACAGAGCTAACGAGGGTGTGCGTGCGTGCGTGCGTGCGTGCGTGCGTGCGTGCGTGCATGTGTGTGTGTGTGTGTGTGTGTGTGTGTCCAAAGATTATGAAAAAATGTAGGTCGTGAGGAAAGTATTTTTGGAGGAGGAGGAGGAGGAGGAGGAGGAGGAGGAGGAGGAGGAGGAGGAAGAGGAAGAGGAAGAGGAGGGTTGAAACATAGTTAAGAAACATGAATAAAGATAAGGAGAGTAGGAAATGAAGGACAGAATGGGAGGAGGAGGAGGAGGAGGGGGAGGAGGAGGAGGAGGAGGAGGAAGAGAAAGACGATGAAGATAAGAAAGAGGATGAAGACGAAGATGAGAAAAAAAAAGATTGAGAAGAAGAAGAAGGAAAAGAAGAAGAAGAAGAAGAAGAAGAAGCAAGAGAGGAGGAGGAAGAGGAAGAAGAAGACCAAAATGGAGAAAAAAAACAAAACAAAAAAACAAAAAACAAGAACAAGAGAAGAAAAATAAAGAATAAGAAAACAAGCAAAAAAGAAAACAAAAGAAAGAAGAAAAAAGAGAAGAAAAAAATATCAAAGAAAAAACGACTTTAAAAAGGAAAGGAAAAAAGAGGAAATGAATAGTCAAAGAGGAGGAGGAGGAGGAGGAGGAGGAAGACGACAAGGAAGAAGAAGAAGAAGAAGAAGAGGAGGAGGAGGAGGAGGAGGAGGCAAAATGATAATCACCTGAACTCATTACCTTCTTGCATAATACAGCGAGACTAGAATTAATTAGTTACCCTTAATTGGCTACCTGAGAGCATACCTGTTCCCCCTCCCCCTCCCCCTCCTCACCTGTCAACCAAGCACCCCCTTCCTCCCCCTCTCCTGTCATCCCTTCCTCCCCACCCCAATTTCTCTCTCTCTCTCTCTCCATTCCCTTTTCACCCATCTCAATTTCCCCTTTTCTTCCCTTCCCTCCTTCTTCGCCCTTTCTCTACCCTCTTCCTCCTCTCCCCTTTTCACCTCTCTTCTCCCTCTTTCTCCTTTCCCTTCGTCCCCACTCCCTCCCTTCCTTCCTCCTCTTCCCCTTTCTCACCCCTCTCAATTTCCCCCTTCTTCTCTCCTCTCCTTATTCCTTTCTTCTTCCCCTTTCTGTTATTCTTTTCTACCTCTCATCCTCTTCCCTTCCTCCCTTTCTCCCCTTTTCTTTTCTTCCCTTCTCCCTCTCACTCTGTTCCTCGCCTTCCCCATCTTCCTTCATCTTCCCTCTTCCTCCTCTCCCCTTCCTTTCCCTCCTCCCCATTCTTCCTTCCCTTTCCCTTTCTCCTCCTCCTCCACCTCCACCCCAGTTATCTCTTGCCTTTTCTACTCCACTCCAGTTCTTTCATCACCTCCACCTCCACTTATGACTCCACCACCACCATCACTACCACCACTACTACTAAAGCCCCCATTATCACCACTATCACCATAACCATCACCACTACCATCATCACCACCACCACCACTAACACCAAATTTATCTCCCTTCTCCATTTCCTAATAATAATAATAATAATAATAATAATAATAATAATAATAATAAAATGGCAACTCGTGGTCTGTGTAATCAGCTGATCGATGTAAACAAACCAGTCACGTGACCATAGAAAGTAAACGAGAGAGAGAGAGAGAGAGAGAGAGAGAGAGAGAGAGAGAGATAGTGCGTCGTAATCATCCCTGTGTGTGTGTGTGTGTGTGTGTGTGTGTGTGTGTGTGTGTGTGTGTGTGTGTGTGTGTGTGATTAGATAGATTTTATGTACGTTTATGTGATCGTTATGGTTATGTGGGAGGGACTGATGCTCTCTCTCTCTCTCTCTCTCTCTCTCTCTCTCTCTCTCTCTCTCTCTCTCTCTCTCGGTCTAGTCTTAAAATATACGATACGTCATTCTTTCCTCCTCCTCCTCCTCCGTCAAATTACATTAGAGAAAATTTCCTTACGTGTCATTCTCTCAAACACATGTTGTCACAGGAAGAGGAAGGGCGGAGGAGGAGGAGGAGGAGGAGGAGGAGGAGGAGGAGGAGGAGGAGGGAGGGAAGACGAGAGAAAGAGATTGGAAGGAGGAGAGAGAGGAGGAGAGGGTGGAAGATAAAAGATAGGGAAAGGAAGGAAGGAAGGAGAAATAAATGGAGGAGATAGAGAAGGAAAAGAAAGATTAAGAGCAAAGAAAAAGAAAGAGAATTGAAAGAGAAAAAAAAGAAGGAAGGAAAGAATAAACGAGCAAAGATTAAAGAAGGGAACGAAGGAGGGAAGAAGGACGGAAGGAGAGGAGGAGGAGGAGGAGGAGAGGATTAAGTACCTTGAGAAAATGGAGAGAAGATGAAGGAGAAATGAAGGAAAAAATAATAACAGAATGGGAGTAATAAATATTCTGCAGGTGGCGAAGGAGGAAGGAAGGAAGGAAGGAAGAAAAAAAAAGAAGGAAGGAAGGAAGGATAGATGGAAAGAAGAATGGAAGGAGCCCAGGAAGAGCTTTAAATAACTATAAAATGACGAAGAAAGGAAGGAAGGAAGGAGAGAAGGAAGGAAGGAAGGAAGGGAGGAAGGAACCATTGATTTAAAGAGAAGATTGAACGAAGGAAACAGAGAACGAATGAATGAAAGGAGGCAAGCAAAGAAGGAAGAAAGGAAAGAAGAAAAGGAAGGGAGGAAAGAAGGAAGGAAAAAAGAAAGAAAGAAAGGGAAGAGGGAAGCAGTGGTTTTAAAATGACGAACCGCAGAGAAAGATAAAAACAATGAATGAATGAAAGAAAGAAAGAAAGAAAAGAAGAAAGGGAGGAAGGAAGGAAAGAAAAAAGAAAGAAAGAAAGAGAGGAAAGAGGAAAGCAATGATTTTATAATGACGAACCGCAGAGAAAATAAAAAAAATAACGAATGAATGGAAGAAAAGAAAGAAAGAAAGAAGGAAGGAAGGAAGGAAGGAAGGAAGGAAGGAAGAAAAGAAAAAAAGAAAGAAAGGAAAGAGGGAAGCAATGATTTTAAAATGACGAACCGCAGAGAAAATAAAAAAATAACGAATGAATGGAAGGAAAGAAAGAAGGAAGGAAGGAAGGAAGGAAGGAAGAAAAGAAAAAAAGAAAGAAAGGAAAGAGGGAAGCAATGATTTTAAAATGACGAACCGCAGAGAGAGATAAAAACAATGAATGAATGGAAGAAGGGAAAGAAGGAAGGAAGGAAGGAAGGAAGGAAGAGAAGGAAGATGAGTGATGTGAAGATACAAGGAAGAAAATGGATGTGAGCGAAAGAAATACACCATAACTCACGCTCAGAAGAGAGAGAGAGAGAGAGAGAGAGAGAGAGAGAGAGAGAGAGAGAGAGAGAGAGAGAGAGAGAGAGAGAGAGAGAGAGAGAGAGAGAGTAAGGGATTTATTGCTCACTTTCTCTCTTGATAATGAAAAAGAAAATGAGTTACACACACCTGCAGACAATAGAGAAAGGAGATAGCTCTAAAAAAAATGTGAAATAGCTCACAAGAGAGAGAAAAAAGAAAGAGAAAATGGGGGAAGGAGTAAAAAGCAAGGAGGAAAAAAATATTAAGAAAGACTCCATTTTGAAATATGACTTAATGGAGGGAGGAAGGAAGGAAGGAAGGAAGGAGGGAGGGAGGGAAGGAAGGAAG
>NC_066538.1:2207425-2209925 GCF_024679095.1 Eriocheir sinensis
CCTTTTCACTTTCCCTTACCTTACCTTAATCTCACTTTCCCTTTCCCTTACCTTATCTTAATCTCCCTTTCCCTTTCCCTTACCTTACCTTAATCTCACTTTCCCTTTCCCTTACCTTACCTTAATCTCACTTTCCCTTTCTCTTACCTTATCTTAATCTCCCTTTCCCTTTCCCTTACCTTACCTTAATCTCACTTTCCCTTTCCATTACCTTATCTTAATCTCACTTTCCCTTTCCCTTACCTTACCTTAATCTCACTTTCCCTTTAACTTACCTTACCATAATCTCACTTTCCCTTTCCCTTACCTTACCTTAATCTCACTTTCCCTTTCCCTTATCTAAACCTGCTTACCTTAATCTCACTTTCCCTTACCTAAACCTGCTTACCTTAATCTCACTTTCCCTTTCCCTTACCTAAACCTGCTTACCTTAATCTCACTTTCCCTTACCTAAACCTGCTTACCTTAATCTCACTTTCCCTTTCCCTTACCTAAACCTGCTTACCTTAATCTCACTTTCCCTTACCAAAACCTGCTCACCTTAATCTCACTATCCCTTACCTAAACCTGCTTACCTTAACCTCACTTTCCCTTACCTAAACCTGCTTACCTTAATCTCACTTTCCCTTACCTAAACCTGCTTACCTTAATCTCACTTTCCCTTTCCCTTACCTAAACCTGCTTACCTTAATCTCACTTTCCCTTACCTAAACCTGCTTACCTTAATCTCACTTTCCCTTTCCCATACCTAAACCTGCTTACCTTAATCTCACTTTCCCTCACCTAAACCTGCTTACCTTAATCTCTCTTTCCTTTTCTCTTACCTACATCTTAATCTCACTTTCCCTTACTTACACCTGCTTACCTTAACCTCACTTTCACTTTCAACACACCTATTTACCCTTCCCTCACCTTCCCATACACACCCACTTACCTTTCCTAAATACTTGCTCCTTTTCCTGACTTTCTCTTCCATGTCTACTTGCCTTAATCTCACTCTCCCTTTCATACCTGCTTACCTTCCCCTCACTTTCACTTCCATACCTGTTACCTTCCCTCCAAATCGGCTTACTTTCCCCTCTGGACTCCTTTCCTTCACCTTCCCTTCCATATCTGTCACCTTCCCTCCAAATCTGCTTACCTTCCCGTCACCTTCACCTTCTCACTTTCACTATCCCTCTAGGCTCCTTTTTTTCACCTTCCCTTTAAATCTGCTTATCCTTACCTCACTTTCACTTTCCCTTCTATACCTGTCACCTTCCCTTCAAATCTGCTTACCCTTCCTTCACCTTCCCTGGACACCTTTTCACTTTCACTTTCCCCTCTAGACTCCTTTTTTTCACCTTCCCTTCCTTACCTGCTTATCCTTACCTTACTTTCACTTTCCCTTCTATACCTGTTACCTTCCCTTCAAATCCGCTTACCTTCCCCTCACCTTCCCTGGACACCTTTTCACTTTCACTTTCCCCTCTAGACTCCTTTTTTTCACCTTCCCTTTAAATCTGCTTATCCTTACCTTACTTTCACTTTCCCTTCCATACCTGTTACCTTCCCTTCAAATCCGCTTACCTTACCCTCACCTTCCCTGGACACCTTTTCACTTTCACTTTCCCGTCTAGACTCCTTTTCTTCACCTTCCCTTCCTTACCTGCTTATCCTTACCTTACTTTCACTTTCCCCTCCATACCTGTTACCTTCCCTTCAAATCGGCTTACCTTCCCCTCACCTTCCCTGGACACCTTTTCACTTTCACTTTCCCCTCTAGACTCCTTTTTTTCACCTTCCCTTTAAATCTGCTTATCCTTACCTTACTTTCACTTTCCCTTCCATACCTGTTACCTTCCCTTCAAATCTGCTTGCCTTCCCCTCACCTTCCCTATACACCTTTTCACTTTCACTTTCCCCTCTAGACTCCTTTTCTTCACCTTCCCTTCCTTACCTGCTTATCCTTACCTCACTTTCACTTTCCCTTCTATACCTGTTACCTTCCCTCCAAATCTGCTTACCTTCCCCTCACCTTCCCTATTTACCTTTTCACTTTCACTTTCCCTTCTACATTCCCTCTCTTCACCTTCTTCTTACCCCTTCCCTTCCCTTCATCTGTTAAACCATTACCTCTTCCCCTTCACTTTCTCTTCATCTTTCTCCATCACTTCCCTTCCCATTCCCTTCACTTCATCTTTCTTGCGCCCTTCCCATCTGTTCCCCATATACTTTCCTTCCTCCCTTCTCTTTACCTTAACCCAACTCTTCCCCCTAACCTTTCTCTCTTCCCTTTCCCTTCCCTCCCTATCCAATTATGTTCCCTTCACCTGATCATAAATAACCTCTCCTTTCACATTCACTTTCCCTTCATCTTTTTCTTCATCATCTTCCCCTTCAATTCCCTTCTCTCTTCCCCTTTCCTTGAGCCCTTCACTTCCCCTTTCTCTGTAATTCCCTTCTTCCCCTTCCCTTCCCATCCCTTCTTCCCCTTTCCCTCCTCTGTAATCCCTTATTT
>NC_066538.1:2214925-2217425 GCF_024679095.1 Eriocheir sinensis
CCGCCCTGATGCACGCCACTTTACACTCTCGCACCCGTAACCCATTTTCTTTCACGAGCCATAAAAAGGAGAGAGAACGGCGCTCTTGCAGGGGGCACTAAGCCAACCTGTAGCCTCCCTCATTATTGCCAGTCACTCCTCATCTACATTCCCAGGTGCTAAGAGGTGGTGTTACGTCTTTTACGATGCACTTACTGGCTGGATGCTGCAGGAGGAGGAGGAGGAGGAGGAGGAGGAGGAGGATGTGATGGAAGGGATAGTACTGGGAAGGGATATAAAGGGAAGAAAGAAAAGGATGATCGCAGGGATGAAGAAGGAAAGGAAGGAAGGAAAGAAGGATGGAAAGAAAGGAAGAAAGAAGAAATAGACTGACAGAGAGGGGATAGAAAGGGAAAGAAAGAGGAGGATGGTGGCAAGGATGACGAAGGAAAGGAAGGAGGGAGAAGAGGAGGAAGGGAAAAGGAGTGAAAGAAAAAAAGAAAGGATTGATAGAGAGGGGATAGGATGGGAAAGAAAGAGAAGGATGGTAGTAGGAATGGAAAACGAAAGGAAGGCAGGAGAGAAGAGGAAGGAGAAAGGATGAATGAAGGAAAGAAGAAACGGATTGATAGTGAGAATAATGGATTAAGAGAATGGAAAGAAATTGATAGACAGTGGAAAGAAATAGAATGAGAGGAAGTGGGAAGTAATGGGATGAAACAGAGCGTGGGAAGAAATGGAGGATAGTAATAGAGGTTAGAAGAAAAGGAACAAGAGAGATATGGGAAGAAATGGAAGAATTGAGAGAAGGAAGAAATGGATGGAGGGAGAGGAAGAAATTGACTGACAGAAAGTGGGAAGAAATGAATGATGACAATAGAAGTAAATGAGTGGAAAGAAAGAGGGTTGAAGGATGGAAGGAAAGGAGGAAAGAAGAGAGAGAAAAGGACATAGAGAGGAAAAGAAGTGAAAGAAAAAGGGAAGGGTAGGTGGAAAGTGAAGGAAGGAAAAGGAGAAAAGGAGAGGATGGGGTGAAAGATTGCAGAAGAAGAAGAAGAAAAAGAAGAAAAAGAAGAAAAGAAGAAAAAGATGTATGTTCAGTAAATCTTCTACCCACATTATCTTTCTCTTTTTCTCTCCCTCCCTTTTTTCCTCTCCCTCTTTTATCTCACATTTTTCTCTCTCTTGCTTCCTAACTCTTCATTCTCTCTCCCAACAATACTTTTTATGACTCTCTCTCTCTCTCTCTCTCTCTCTCTCTCTCTCTCTCTCTTAACGACCATTCCTTGAAGACAAAAGCCAAAATTCTCTTTCTTAAATATGTGTATGTTATATTTTTTCTCTTTTTCTCTTTTTTTTTATGAGGGGCCCCGAGTCATCACATTATGCTCTCTCTCTCTCTCTCTCTCTCTCTCTCTCTCTCTCTCTCTCTCAAGTCTACGGTAGTTTCCCATTTCATTTAACTTAATATTTCGAAGCAGAAAAAAAAAAGAATGAAGGAATGGAAGAAACGAAGGACACAAAGTCTGTGAATCTCTACGGTGTCTTCCTATCTTCTTTAACTTACGAACTGGAGGATGTAAGAAAGAAAGAAAGAATTGTGCAGGAAAGAAGGAAAGAAAGGAGAAGAAGAGGAAAGCCAGCGGGGGAGAAAAGCCGTGAAACTCTAAGGCTTCCTCCTTTCACATTTCACTTACTTACGAAGATAAAGAAACACAAGGAAGAGAAGAACAAAAGTAAGGAAGGAAACAAGAGAGCAAGGAAGAAAGGAAGGATACAAAGGGATAGGATAATACGAAGGAAGGAGTGAAGTAAGGATAGGAAAGAACGAAAAAAGGAAGACAGACAGGCAGGAAGAAAGGAAGGAAGAAATAAAATGAAAATAAAAATGAGAATGAGGAGAAAAGAAGGAAACAAAAGAAGAGAAGGAAACAAAGAGAGGAAGAAAGTTGCCAGGAATGACCAAGAAAAAAGATGGAGAGAGATAAAGGAGATGAAAGATGAAGAGAAAGAAAAAAGAAAGGAGAAAAAGACACACAAAAAAACAAATAAATACAAAAATAAAAGAAAAGAAAATAAGAGAGAAAGGAAGACAAGAAGACAATAAATACTGAAAGCTTTAAAAAAAACTATATTACACCACAAAAACTGACTTATATGACCTGCAGTAAAACAAAAGAAAACAAATATAAGAAAATCAAAGAAAAAAAGAACAGAAATAAAGAAAAAAACACAAATAACGAAAAAAGAAAAAAAGAAAAAACAAGGAATAGAGAGAAAAAGAGATAACAAAAGAAAACAAAAGATAGAAAAAAGAAAGAAAAAAAAGGAAACCGAAAAAAAAGAAAAAAAAGGGAATTGGAAAAGGAAACAATTCATAGAAAAATCAAAAGAAAAAAGGAAACCGAAAAAGAAGAAAAAAAAACATCACAAATTAAAAAAAATACAAACAAGAAATAGAGAAAAAAGGGAATTGGAAAAGAATGGAATAAGAAAAGAAAAAAAAGTAGATAACAACGAA
>NC_066538.1:2222425-2227425 GCF_024679095.1 Eriocheir sinensis
AAGGTATATTAAGTTCCTTTAAATAACAGGTCGAGAGAGAGAGAGAGAGAGAGAGAGAGAGAGAGAGAGAGATAATCAGTTTCCTTTCAACTATAATCTTCTGGTCTGAATATGTATTTGAGAGAGAGAGAGAGAGAGAGAGAGAGAGAGAGAGAGAAAAGAAGCATATTAAAAGATTAAGAGATATCGAAACAAATTTTTTAACCCTTAGAAAATAAAACAGTAAAATATACTTGTAAAAAAAAAGTGAATAAAAAATTAAAAGAAAAACTAGAAAATGAATTATAAAAAAGGAGACGGATGGAGATAATATTAATTCCTCTTTTACATATATACATTTTTTTTATAATTTTAACTCGAATGCGGATAAAAAAAAACTGGAGAGGGAAAAACGAGAGGAAAAAAAGCGATAATCCATTCGAAATAGAAGAAAAAAAGAGAATTAAAAGAGAAAACAAAGAAAACACCCTCACATTTATAGGGAAAGAGAAAACACAGAAGAAAATAAAAATAAAGGAAAATATATAAAAAGAGTAAACAGAAACAGGAAAATATATAGAAAATGAACCCTTAGAAAACATTGAGCAGAGGAAAATGAAATAGAAAGAAACGTAGAAGAAAAACAAAAAAAGGAAAAATATATGAAAAGAAGATGAAATTAAAAAACATAAGTAAGGGCAGGTATAGAAAACACTCTGAAAATCTTGCCTCCCAATCTCCTTTTCTTTTCTTCTTTTCCTTTCCTTTCCTTTATATTTCTTTTCCTTTCCTTTTTCCTTTTCTATCCTTTCCCTTCCTTTTCATTCTTTTCCAATCTTATCCTTTCCTCTCCTCTCTCTTTTCTTTTAATTACTTTTCAATCGATTTCTTTCCTTTCTTTTACTTGCCTTTTCTTTCCCTTCCTTTCCTTCCATTTCTATTTTTTCAATGCAACTCTTTTCCCTTCCTTTTCCTTTCCTTCCATTTCCTTTCTCTTACTTCCTTTTCTATCCTCTCCCTTCCTTTTCTTTTCCTTTCCTTCCTTTTCTTTCCTTTTCTATCCTTCCCCTTCCCTTCCTTTCCTTTCCTTTCTTTTCTTTTCCTAACCTATTCTTTCCTCTCCTCTCTCCTTTCCTTTCCTTTCCTTTCCCTCCTCCTTCATAACAGTCAATAATTGCAACGCTAAAGACAAAAAAAATATCGCAATTACATTTTTTTTTCCACTGCAATTGTGTTCATTTAATGCAGGAGGTTGAATTTGTGTGCCTCTCTCTCTCTCTCTCTCTCTCTCTCTCTCTCTCTCTCTCATTCCTCGCTTCCCTGACGTTAATCCTTTCTTTCTCTTTCTCTACCTCATTAATCCGACGTGTGAAAAAGTAAAGAGAGAGAAATAGAGAGAGCAGGGAAGGGGAGAGATGGAGGACAAATCACCCCTCACTTTCCCCTCTTCCTCCTCTCTCTCTCTCTCTCTCCTGAACGTGGTAATTGCAGTAACTTTTATATTTTCGTTCACTCCTTCAAAGCGATGACGATGTTGGACGAAAAAAAAGGAAAAAGAAAACAGAAAAAAAGGAAAAAAGGTACAATATCTCCCCCACCAGCTATGTCGTATGATACAAAATGGAAAAGACCGAAAAGATATGAAACATCCTCCTGCCTCTCCCTCTCCCTAGCATCCCAGGTTATATCCCCTTAATCTTTCGTTCAGTTTCAATATGTTTCATTCATTTCTGTAGGTCATAGTGAATCTCTTTAGATCTCATAAGGAAACAACACGAAGCGGATGAAACACAGATGTACAACTTGTATTCTCATAATCTTTGCTCAGTTTCAATATATTTCGTTCAGCCGGGTTGCAGATACTTATTTTTCTGAAGGTCAAATTAAATCTCTTCTGATCCCATTAGGAAACAGAACGAGATGAATGGAACTGAGATGTACATGCACTATATTCTCTTAATCTTTCGCTCATTTTCAAATTATATCGTTCTGTGTAATTGCAAACACTTTTTTTTTTTTAGGTCAACTTGTACCTTTTCTGACCTCAACGAAACAAAAATAAAACTCAGAATGGATGTAACTGAGACGCACAATGAATATTCTCGTAACCTTTCGTTCAGCTTCATAATCTATCGTTCAAATAAATTGCAGACACTGTTTTTTCGTCATATTTTTTCTCTTCTGATCTAACGAAACAAAGAGAAACGAAACGGGTGAAACTCAGATGTACAGCATATATTCTCTTAACCCTTAGCTCAGTTTCAAAATTATCGTTCAGTTAAACCGTAGATATTTTTTTCATTATATTTTTCCCTTCTGGTCTAACGAAACAGAACTAAACGGATGAAACACAGACGTACAATGCATTCTATATTCTCTTAATCTTTCGCTCAGTTTTCAAATCTATCGTTTAGGTGAGTGGCGGGTACTTTTTTTTTCTTTCACTAAGTTGCAGACACTATTCTTTCGTTACATTATTTCCTTTTGATCTTATAACGAAACAAAGCGAAACAAATGAAACGCAGATGAACAACTTATAATCTCTTAATCTTTCGCTCAGCTTAAGGTTATATCGTTCATTTGAGCTCCAGACACTCTTTTTTCCCTAGGCCAAACTGTTTCCTTGTGATCTCAACAAAACGGAACGAAACGAATGAAACTCAAATGTACAGAAAAAAAAAGGTGTTTGAAGTGGTGTCACTGTAGATGAGATGAAGATTTTGGTGGTGCTGAAGGTGGTGATGGTGTTGGAGAAGGGACAAGACAAGGAAAAGTGGTGGTGGTGGTAATCGTGGTGGTGATGATAATGGGAAAAGGAACAGGGTAATGGTGATGGTGGAGGAGGAGGAGGAGGAGGAGGAGGAGGAGGAGGAGGAGGTTATATTAAAGGGTTTTCCGTCGACATATCTCTGCAGTCTCTTATGTCTCTTATCTCTTAGTTCAGTGAGATCAAACAATACAGCCTCATTCTTCTACGTCAGTCAGACAGTCAGAGAGAAAGAGACAGACGCAGAATCTCATAACCCGGCGAGCGGCGAAACAGAACGAAAAAGGACGAAGATTTATCACTACACGTACATCAAAGGTTTGGTTCCCGTTATATTTCCATCATTCTCTTTTGCGATCGTTCAGAAAGGGTGACTATACTTTTTATGTCGTAAGATCACCAGATATTTATTTTTACAACCCCAAAAAGAGAGAGCGAGGTTATAATATATTTCTAACAAGATTTCCCTCATTCTCTTTTGCGATCGTTCAGAAAGGGTGACTATATTTGTTTTAGAAAACGAGGTTAAAATATATTTCTAACTAGATTTCGGTCCTTCTCTTTTATGATCGTTCAGAAAGGGTGACTAGACTTTTTAAGCCGCAAGATCACCAGATACGTATTTTTACAACCCCAAAAGAGAGAAATCTGAACAGAAAACGAGATTATGATATATATTTCAATTATATTTCGCTCGTTCTCTTTTGCGATCGCTAAGAAAGGGTGACTATACTTTTTTGTCGCAAGATCACTAGGTATTTATCTTGTCATGTAGCCCAAATGAATAAAATCTATACAGAAAACGAGATTATAATATATATTTCAATTATATTTCGCTCGTTCTCTTTTGCGATCGCTCAGCAAGGGTGACTATGCTTTTTTTGTCGCAAGATCACCATGTATTTATCTTGTCATGTAACCCAAGGGAATGAAATCTATAGAAAACGAGGTTATGATATATCTCTAAATAGATTTCGCTCGTTCTCTCTTGCGATCGTTCAGGTAGGGATGACTATACTTTTTATGTCGAGAGATCACCTGGTATTTATCTTGTCATGTAACCCAAGGGAATGAAATCTATAGATAACGAGGTTATGATATATCTCTAACTAGATTTCGCTCGTTCTCTCTTGCGATCATTCACGAAGGGATGACTATACTTTTCATGTTGCAAGATCACAAAGTATTTATCTTATTTATGAAACCCAACGAATGAAAGCTATAAAAAAAAAGATTGTAATATATTTCTAAACGGTAAACACACCAAAAGTATATATTGAAGTAGTATCATAGTTAAGGCAGTAAATGGCAAAAATAATAAAAAAACATAGAATATAGAAAAAAAAGGTCCAGGAAATCGCTACTGCTGCCGAACTATTTTTTTTACACAACCTCACTGAAAAGAAATCAATACTAAAAGATTACAATATATTTCTAATCGGTATGCAGAGAAAAATACACATGTTGAAGTAGAATCCCATATATCGCAGCAAAGGGCACAAATAATAGAAAACAAGAGAAAATAGAAAAAAAGAAGCTGAAAAAATAAAGAAACATGCAAAATAATATAACAAAACAATAAACAAACAGGGTATAGAAAACGACATTCTGTTTAAAAATGAAAAAAATACCGTCATATCTGAACTCTCTCTCTCTCTCTCTCTCTCTCTCTCTCTCTCTCTCTCTCTCTCTCTCTCTCTCTCTCTCTCTCTCTCCCTTAAACCTCCTTCCCCCCTCTTCCCTCCCTAATCCCCCCTCCCCTCCCCTTCCCTCCCTAAGCCACCCCTCCCTCCTTCCCCCTTCTCCCTTTCATCCAAGCTGCTTCCAAAATCCACCTCCCCTCCCTTCCCTTCCCTTCCTCATCTCATTCCCCTCATCCTCCTCTTCTTCTTCTTCCTCCTCCGTTCTTCTTTCTCCCTTCCCCACCTCTTTAGTACTCTTCTTTCTTTTTTCTCTCCCTCTTCCATTTTCTCCTATTTTCCCTCCCTCTTCCTCTTCCGTTCTCCCTTTCTTCCCTCTCTTTTTTTTCTTCTCTCCTCTTCCTCCTCCCTCCTCTCCCCTTTCCTCCTCCTCCCCCTACCTCTCCTCTCCTCTCCTCCTCTCTTCCTCCTCCTTCTCCACCTCCTCTTCCTCTTCCTCCTCCTCCTCCTCCTCCTTCCCTCCCTTGCCTGCTAATCCCCAAAGCTCATCCCCAAACTTGTCTTACGGTGTGGTGGTGGTGGTGGTGGAGGTAGTGGTGGTGGTGGTGGTGGAG
>NC_066538.1:2229925-2237425 GCF_024679095.1 Eriocheir sinensis
TATAGGAAGAAATGAAGGAAGAAATTAAAAAAAGAAAGACGATAGGGTAGGCAAAAGATGATGGAGAATAGATAAAAAGATTGTCAAGTAGCTATATATGTAAATCTCTATGTTTGCAAGGTATAGGCAGACAAATAGACAGATAGATAAATAAATAGACAGATAGATAGATACATAATTAGATAGTGATAGATATAGATATAGAGATAGACCCAAACATAAACAAGATCACTCACACATCCCTTCACGCAAACTCCTTTCACACACAGAAGATCAAAGGAACATCAAATAAAAAACTCAAACAAAACATAAGCCCAATAACAGAAGGAGAGGAAGCAGCCGCCATGTACATCAATATCTATTAAACTTTTCACTCAAACACAAATAAAAAAACAATAACATAAACAACACTAAAATCTACCTTCAAAATCTCCCTCGTCCACCAATGCCCCGCCTCCACCAGTAAGATCGAACCCGTTTTCTATCATCCGCCAATCACATGCCAGGAAGGTGGGGAAGGGGGCGTGGCTTGCTTCCGGACTGGCCAATGAGGTGGACGGAATGGAGAAAGGGGGAGGAGCTTGTTCGCCAGGTTACTTTGAACAGAGAAAAAAGTGCAACCTAACCTAACCTAACCTAACCTAATCTAATATCTTACTCTATCTTACTTCTATACCTTACCTAACTTTCTATAACATGCCTCTATCTTATCAATATCTTACTACTATAATCTTACTTTCTCTTACTTATACAACTACATTTGATCTCTTATTACTACTACTACTACTACTACTACTACTACTACTACTACATATTGCCTTCATAACACTACCTACCCTATCCTAACCTACCACTCCTAACCCTATCATATCCATATCTTGTCGACAAAATCTAACTTTATCTTACCTGTCCTACTATATCTTATCTCATTATCTTACGACTACTATTTTCTTGTCTTTATAACTCTACCCTACTTTATCCTACCCTATCCTACCTTACCCTAACTTACCTAAACTTAATTCCCATTCTCCAAGCCTTGAGCCCAAAAAATGGAAAAGGGTAAGATTCAAGCCTTACCTTCAGAACTCTACCCTACCTTACCCTCCCTTACCCCAACTTATCCTAACTGAACTCCCACTCTCAAACCCTTCAACCCTACATATGGGAAAGGTTCTAAGACAAGCCTTACCTTCAGAACCCAATCCTAACCTAACCTACCCTACCCTACCTTACCCTCCCCTATCCTATCCTACCTTACCCTAACTGAACTCCCATCCTCAAACCCTTCAGCCCAACAAATGGAAAAGGTTCTAATCCAAGCCTTACCTTCAGAACTCTACCCTAACCTACCTTAACTTACCCTCCCTTACCCTAACTGAACTCCCACTCTCAAACCCTTCAGCCCTGCAAATGGAAAAGGTTCTAATCCAAGCCTTACCTTCCGAACCCTAACCTAATCTAAGTCTTACCTTTATAACTCTACCCTAACCTAACCTACCTTAACTTATCCTCCCTTACCCTAACTTGAGTCCCATTCTCCAAGTCTTCAACCCAGATGGAAAAGGTTCTAATCCAAGTCTTCTGTCTGTCCTAACTCGACTCGTTCCAAACTCTGACAGGAGGAAATAAAAGATGTTTGACAAGGACTTAGTAGCGGAATGAATCAGAGAGAGAGAGAGAGAGAGAGAGAGAGAGAGAGAGAGAGAGAGAGAGAGAGAGAGAGAGAGTAATGGTGATGGAGAAGTGGATTGACAGGAGGAGAATGGATTAGAGAAACACATGCAGAGAGAGATGATTCGTCAAAATTACTACAACTACTACTACTACTACTACCACTACTATTACTACTACTATTACTACCACTACTATTACTACTACTAGTACTACTACTACTACTACAGAGATAAAGGAGAGTAATTGGGTAGAAAGTTATCTTTTTGATTTAGCATTCATTTATGTATTAGACTCTACGCATGTATGTATGTATGTATGTATGTATGATTCCGTGGAAGCTAATTAGACACGCTTGCACTTGTATCATCTCTCTCTCTCTCTCTCTCTCTAATTTGGCTTATAATCGGACAAAGACCAGGCACTCTCTCTCTAATTTGGCTTACATAATCGGGACAAAGACCGCAGGAACACTCTCTTTCAACACTAATATGGCAACACTGCTAAGGCAACAAACCCTTTAAATTAAGAGTTTTTTTTTTATCTGGCAACAACTAAACTCTTTCTCAGTCCAAATATATTATCGTGTTAGCTTTTCTCTTTCCTTTTAATTAAGTAGTAGTAGTAGTAGTAGTAGTAGTAGTAGTGGTGGTGGTTATAGTAGTAGTAGTAGTAGTAGTGGTGGTAATAGTAGTAGTAGTAGTAATAGTAGTAGTAGTAGTAGTAGTAGTAGTAGTAATTGTTATGGTAGTAATTTACATAAGTTTCGATCCATCTGAAAAGCAGTTGAGTATTAATATGAAAAATTGGCGGGAGTTAATGACACATGATGACCCCGGAACGACCACGTCAATTAGAGCGGTGGAGAGCTGGCGATGACTTGATGGGGGCCAATTAAGGTCCATAATAACCCTACCAATAATAACAATAATAATAATAATAATAATAATAATAATAATAATAATAATAATAATAATAATAATAATAATGATGACGATGGTAGTACTAACAATGCAGGTGATGAACCCATTTACATTACTAATTAATTAAAGGTAGAGAGCACCTGGATATTGATAAATGATAATAATAATAATAATAATAATAATAATAATAATAATAATAATAATAATAATAATAATAATAATAATAATAATAATAATAATAATAATAATAATAACAATAATAATAAGAATAAGAATAAGAATAGGAAGAAAAGAAGAAAAAAGTAATAAAAGCAAAAACAAGAGGAAAAAAGAAGAAAAAGAGAAGAGGAAGAAGCAGAATAGTAATAAAAAGAATAATGATAATAATAATAATAATAATAATAATAATAATAATAATAATAATAATAATAATACCACCACCACCATTACCACCACAATCACCACCACCACCACCACCAAAGCCAACAGCCCTAATTAATAACAAATAACTCCCCCACCCCCCACTTAATCACCCCTCCCATTCCCCTCCCCTCTTCCCCCCTTCCCCCTTCCTCACCTCCCCCCATCCCCTCCCTTTCTGTCAATTTCCAACATGTCTCATCCTCTTCCCTCTTCCCCTTTCCTCACCCTTCCCCCCCTTCTCCCCCCACTCCCCCCTCCCCCGCCCCATTAACTTCCTAACAAAGGGGTTGATAGTCTAATGACGCGAGGTGATTAGAGACAAACGGCCGCCCGGGGTCATTAGGGCAGTCAAGGGCACTTAATTAGGTGTGATTAGGCGGTGTGATTAGCTAAGATTGGCTTCAGGTATTGGAAAGTTACCTGCCTGCTCTCTCTCTCTCTCTCTCTCTCTCTCTCTCTCTCTCTCTTTGTAGGTCTTTGTCTCGAGTATGTCAGTTACTGTAAATAGATGTCTCTCTCTCTCTCTCTCTCTCTCTCTCTCTCTCTCGCTCGGTCGCTCGCTCTTTGTCCAAGGAATGTCAGTTTAAGTAAATAGAGTTCTGTCTGCCTGTCTGTTCCTCTCTCTCTCTCTCTCTCTCTCTGTCCAAGGAATGTCAGTTTAAGTAAATAGAGTTCTGTCTGCTGTCTCTCTCTCTTCTCTCTCGCCTCTCGCTCTCTGTCCAAGGAATGTCAGTTTAAGTAAATAGAGTTCTGTCTGCCTGTCCGTTCCTCTCTTCTCTCTCTCTCTCTTCTTCTCTCTCTTCTCTCTCTCTCTGTCCAAGGAATGTCAGTTTAAGTAAATAGAGTTCTGTCTGTTCTTCTTCTGTTCAAGGATCTCTCTCTCTCTCTCTCTCTCTTGTGGTCTTTGTATTCTAATCTTCCTAGTCAAAGGAGAGAGAGAGAGAGAGAGAGAGAGAGAGAGAGAGAGAGAGAGAGAGAGAGAGAGAGAGAGAGAGAGAGAGAGAGAGAGAGAGAGAGAGAGAGAGAGAGAGAGAGAGAGAAAATCTTGTGGTCTTTGTTTCAATCATGTTAGTCAAAGTAAATAGAGAGAGAGAGAGAGAGAGAGAGAGAGAGAGAGAGAGAGAGAGAGAGAGAGAGAGAGAGAGAGAGAGAGAGAGAGAGAGAGAGAGAGAGAGAGAGAGAGAGAGAGAGAGAGAGAGAGAGAGAGAGAGAGAGAGAGAGAGAGAGAGAGAAATCCTTGTGGTCTTTGTTTCAATCATGTTAGTCAAAGTAAATAGAAAGAGAGAGAGAGAGAGAGAGAGAGAGAGAGAGAGAGAGAGAGAGAGAGAGAGAGAGAGAGAGAGAGAGAGAGAGAGAGAGAGAGATCGGGTGGAACTGGCTCGCTTTTTCACGGCAATCTCTTTCATGTTTCGTCTTTCTTTCTCTCTCTCTCTCTCTGTATGTATGTATGTATGTATGTATGTATGTATGTATATGTATGACTGTGGGTATGTACGTGCGTATGTATGTATGTACGTATGAAGAGGTAGTGGCGAAAGAGAAGTATTTTGTAATTTTAGTATTTCATCGGCGCCGAACAATAACTCGGCCGGTGATTGGTTCTCGCGGCAGCCAATCAGCGACGAGATAGCCAGATACGTCATCGATGTAAACAAACAGATAAAGGTACACATACACACACACACACACACACACACACACACACACACACACACACACACACACACACACAGAAAGAGGGAGATAGAGAGATAGTGATACAGATTGAGAGAGAGAGAGAGAGAGAGAGAGAGAGAGAGAGAGAGAGAGAGAGAGAGAGAGAGAGAGAGAGAGAGAGAGAGAGAGAGAGAGAGAGAGAGAAGCAGGGGAAACGGTAGAGAGAAAGGAGAAAGGAGAAATGTTGAAAGGAGGGAAGGCAATGAAGGAAGGAATTAAAGAGAGAGAAAAGAGAGGAAGAGAGAGAGAGAGAGAGAGAGAGAGAGAGAGAGAGAGAGAGAGAGAGAGAGAGAGAGAGAGAGAGAGAGAGAGAGAGAGAGAGAGAGAGAGAGAGAGAGAGAGAGAGAGAGAGAGAAAGACGAGAAAAAGAAAAAAAGAGAAGAGGAGAGAAATTGGCAAGGAAAACGAGGAAAAGGGAGATAGATAGATAGATAGATAGATAGAGAGAGAGAGAGAGAGAGAGAGAGAGAGAGAGAGAGAGAGAGAGAGAGAGAGAGAGAGAGAGAGAGAGAGAGAGAGAGAGAGAGAGAGAGAGAGAGAGAGAGAGAGAGAGAGAGAATTCAGATACCAAAGCGCAGAATTACTAAATAAATTCGAAACGTGATCTGGCAAACCCACTTTTTTTGTGTTGATTTTTAGTGCATTGTGGACCATAATTTACGATGTCCCGCCTCTCTCTCTCTCTCTCTCTGTTGCGGTCCTTCCTTCAATCATGTCAGGAAATGCAAATAGTGAGAGAGAGAGAGAGAGAGAGAGAGAGAGAGAGAGAGAGAGAGAGAGAGAGAGAGAGAGAGAGAGAGAGAGAGAGAGAGAGAGAGAGAGAGAGAAAGGCAAATAGTGTACTAATGGAAGAACACACACACACACACACACACACACACACACACACACACACACACACACAACCCACTCCAACACACCAACACCCCCCCCTCCCCCCTTCCCCCCTCCCTCTCCCCCCCAATTACACACGGAAATATCTAAACATACACCAATTAGACACACCTGGATCACCTGCTAATGTTGCCTAATGAGCCAGGACTTAAAGAAAACGGGCGGCGATTACCCGAAGTGGTGTTTTAATGCTGAGAGGGAGCCAGGCCGTTGCGGGGGCGACTAAAGAAATTAACGGACCGGATCAGCGAAGGAAAAGAAAGAAAATCCAAGAAAAAAGAACATAATCAACTGTCAGAAGAGGAAGAAGTTGAGAGGAAAAAGAAAACAGAAAATTAAAGAAGGGGCGACTAAAGAAATTAATGAACCGGATTAGCGAAGGAAAAGAATGAAAACAGGGAAAGAAACCTAACAGGAAAAGAAAATAATCAACTGTTAGACAAAAAAGTGGAAGTTAAGAGAAAGAAAGCAAAAGGAAATATTTAGCTTGGAGGGGTGACTACACAAATTATCGGACCGGATCAGCGAAGCAAAAGAAAGAAAGAAAAGAGTAGGAATAAGTAAACAGAAGGGAGGAAATAACCAAGTGTCAGGAAAAAAGAAAATTAAAGGAGGCAGTAATCAAAAAGATAATTAGGGGAAGAAATGAATGACGGGGAGGAAATTAAAGATGAAAAAAGGAAAGGAGGAAAAAAAAGAGAAGATAATTAAATGTCAGAAAAAAGAAAAGGAGGAAGAAAAAATGAGATCCAAGAAAAAGATAATAAGGGGATGAAAATCAGTAATGGAGATGAAATTAGAGATGAAAAAAAGGAAAGGAGGAAAAGATAAAAGGGGAAATACTGAAATGTTAAGAAAAAGAGGCAAAAGCGAGAACGAAGAAAAGAAAATTAGGGGAGGAGAAATGTAACGAGGTAACTAAGGAAATGAACGAGCCGAATCCGAAAGAAAGGAAAAAAAATAAAGGAAGGAAAAGAAAATCGGAGGTGGAAATAATCAAGTCAGAAAAAAAACAGAAAATTGCAGTGAAATGTCGAAAAAAAAAAATTAAGAGAGGAAGTAATTTAATGCTTGTATAGGGAAATTACATATGAGGAAAGTCATTAAATAATAGGAAAAGAAAATTAGAGGAGGAAATAGTCAACTATCAAAAAACAACAACAGATAAGTATATTGAAATGTCGGAAAAAAGAGAATTAAGAGAGGAAGTAATTGAATACTAGAAAAGTGATATTACATAAGAGGAAAGTCATTAAATAATAGGAAAAGAAAATTAGAGGAGGAAATAATCAACTATCAAAAACAACAACAGATAAGTATATTGAAATGTCGGAAAAAAAGAAAATTAAGAGAGGAAGTAATTGAATACTAGAAAAGTGATATTACATAAGAGGAAAGTCATTAAATAATAGGAAAAGAAAATCAAAATGTGGAAAAGTTAATTGACGGAAAAAAATGGAAATTAAGAGAAGGAAAAAAAATGAATGTTACAAAAGGGAAAATATGAAGAAAAGTCAAAATAATAGGAAAAAAAAAATATGGAAAAGTTAATTGTCAGAGAAAAACATGAACTAAGAGAAGAAATTCGAATGCCAGATAATAAATGGTAAGGGAGATTTTGGTAAACTTCCCCCCCCCCAAAAAAAAAAAATGAGAGGAAATAATTATGCAAAGACAGAAATTAAAGGGGAAATAATTAAATGTCAGATAAAAGAACATTGTGGAAATAATTAAAAGTCAACAAAGAGGAAACTGTAGTAAATGGAAATGCATCAGTTTAAAAAATGTCAGAAGAAACGTAAAATGTATTAAAAAAAATAGACATCAATTAGTTCAGAAAATAAGGCCAATTAGGAGTTACAAATAATGCACG
>NC_066538.1:2242425-2247425 GCF_024679095.1 Eriocheir sinensis
AGATGGATGGAGGGAAGAACAATGGGTGAATGAGAGAGAGAGAGAGAGAGAGAGAGAGAGAGAGAGAGAGAGAGAGAGAGAGAGAGAGAGAGAGAGAGAGAGAGAGAGAGAGAGAGAGAGAGAGAGAGAGAGAGAGAGAGAGAGAGAGAGAGAGAGAGAGAGAGAGAGAGACAGACATTGGAGAGAAAAAAAGAAGAGAATAGAAAGAAGAAAATAGAGACACAAGAAAAGAAGGAAAGAGAAAATAGAAGAAAATAAGATAAGAAAAAAATGAATTGGAGAGAAAAGAAGAGAATAGAAAGAAGAAAATGGAGACACAAGAAAAGAAGGAAAGAGAAAATAGAAGAAAATAAGATAAGAAAAAAATGAATTGGAGAGAAAAGAAGAGAATAGAAAGAAGAAAATGGAGACACAAGAAAAGAAGGAAAGAGAAAATAGAAGAAAATAAGATAAGAAAAAAATGAATTGGAGAGAAAAGAAGAGAATAGAAAGAAGAAAATGGAGACACAAGAAAAGAAGGAAAGAGAAAATAGAAGAAAATAAAAGATAAGAAAAAAAAGGAATTGGAGAGAAGAAAATAAGATGAGAAAAAGAAGAAAATGGAGAAGAGAAGAAAAAAAAGAGTAGAAAGAAGGAAATGGAAAAAATGAAAAGTAGAGAAAGAAAACGAAAAAAATATGTAAAAAAATATGACGATGAAAAAATATGACGTAAAAAAAAAAAAAAAAAAAGAACGAGAAAACGAAGACGATGGAAGGAAACAAGATAAAACTAATAACAAAAAACGAGGAGACGAGGAAATTAATTCGACTTAAGCCTCGGAGAGAGAGAGATAAGAAGGAAGAGAAAAAAAGAGGAGAAAAAAGAAAGTAACAGAGAGAAGAAAAGAAATGAGGAAGAAAATGGGAAACGAAGAAAACTGATGATAATATGAAAAAAGAGGAAAAGGATAAGAAAGAAGAGAAAAGAAGAAAAGAAGATAAGAAAGAAGAGAAAAAAGGAGAAAAAAAAAGAAAATAGAGAAGAAAAGAAATGAGGAAGAAAACGGGAAACGAAGAAAACATGATAATACCAAAAAAAGAGGAAAGATAAAAGGAGAAAGATAAAGAAAAAAAGACAAGAAAGAACGAAAGAAAGAGAAAAAAGAAGAAAATCGAGAGAAGAAAAGAAATGAGAACGAAAATGGAAAACGAAGAAAACATGATAATACCAAAAAAAGAGGAAAGAGAAAAGGAGAAAGATAAAGAAAAAAAGATAAGAAAGAACGAAAAGAAGAGAAAAAAGAAAACGGAGAAGGAAAGATATGAGAAAGAAAATGGGAAACGAAAACTGATGATGATACGGAAAAAGAGGAAAAAGATAAAAAAAAGATGAGACAAAGAAGAAAATAATATATGAAAATGAAAAGTAATAAAGTTTAAGCAGAAAATATTACGAGAGAGAGAGAGAGAGAGAGAGAGAGAGAGAGAGAGAGAGAGAGAGAGAGAGAGAGAGAGAGAGAGAGAGAGAGAGAGAGAATCACAAGAGGAGGCGAGACGTAGTTTTAAATCTATAATCATAAGGAAAGTAAGAGGGGAGCTAAATTTACCTCCTCTTCCTCCTCCTCCTCCTCCTCCTCCTCCATCTCTATATTTTCCTCCTTCCTTTTCACTTTCTCTCTCTCTCTCTCTCTCTCTCTCTCTCTCTCTGACACATTTGACTTACGGTGAACAAGTCATTTAAAGTTACCATTATAAATCTCTTCTCTCTCTCTCCCCACAAATTCCACCTCTTCCTCTTCCCTTAATCAAGGTGACTAACTCTTGATAGGGGGAGAGAGAGAGAGAGAGAGAGAGAGAGAGAGAGAGAGAGAGAGAGAGAGAGAGAGAGAGAGAGAGAGAGAGAGAGAGAGAGAGAGAGAGAGAGAGAGAGAGAGAGAGAGAGAGAGAGAGAGCATGGTAATGAGAGATAAAGTATTTAGTGTGAGAAGAAAATGTGCGAGCGTGTGTGTGTGTGTGTGTGTGTGTGTGTGTGTGTGTGTGTGTGTGTGTGTGTGTGTGTGTGTGTGTGTGTGTGTGTGTGTGTGTGTGTGAGAGAGAGAGAGAGAGAGAGAGAGAGAGAGAGAGAGAGAGAGAGAGAGAGAGAGAGAGAGAGAGAGAGAGAGAGAGAGAGAGAGAGAGAGAGAGAGAGAGAGAGAGAGAGAGAGAGAGAGAGAGAGAGAGAGAGAGAGAGAGAGAGAGAGAGAGAGAGAGAGAGAGAGAGAGAGAGAGAGAGAGAGAGAGAGAAGGCAATGTTTATGGTAAAGAGAGGAGGAGGGAGAATGAAGTATGTAAAAGGAGACTGCGCGAGAGTGAGAGCAAAGGAGAAAGATAGATAGAGTGAAAGTGAGGAGAGAGAATGGAGGAACGCACTCACCTGCCTCTTCATACCTGCCTTGTGACACACCTGAGGGAGAGAAAGAGAGAGAGAGAAAGGTTAAAATATCAAGACATGCGAAAAAGCAATGAAATAAACAGAAATATACCGTCACCTTCGTAAACAAATCGCATGTCATTATTTTCTACTTTACAGGAAATCACAAAAGAAGTCATTATCTCATTTGGCTTAAGATTTAGACAGAAATGAAAAGCCCAATTCTAGAACACTCAAACCCTGGATGACCAAGGCAACTACACAAAAATGGGCGTCACATATTAACAAATTGATGTAGACAAAATCCTGGAAATCGCTGAAAAATGACTTAGGCGATTATTTTATGAGGGTGACGATACATAATAATATACGCCGAAAAGGAACAGATTAACAGACACACTTAATGATATACACGAAAAAGGAGGAATTGAACAGGAATATACTTATGATTTGTAACACTTTTGGGCTTGACGGAGCACTAATAAACCGTAATGGACCAGCTCAGGGGATGGAAATAATAGTAATAAATAGCGATACTAACACTGCGGAGTTATAAGCGTGAAGAATAACGAGTTGAAATTAATAAAAAAGAGTTAGGCGGTTGAGAGAAAAAGGAAAAAAATGAGATAATTGAATGTTAGAAAAGATTACAGAGATAAAAAAAATAGCAGATTAATGATAAAGAAGAAAAAATAGAAAAAAATGTTGATTATAAAAAAAAACTGAAAATACTAAAAATCAAGAAAAAGGAGAAAAAAGTCATTGAAAGCGAAAATTAATTAAAACACAAAAAAAAGAGAAAAAACAAAGAGAAATAAAATGTGCATATGAGAGAGAGAGAGAGAGAGAGAGAGAGAGAGAGAGAGAGAGAGAGAGAGAGAGAGAGAGAGAGAGAGAGAGAGAGAGAGAGAGAGAGAGAGAGAGAGAGAGAGAGAGAGAGAGAGAGAGAGAGAGAGAGAAGCACCATGAGAGAGAGAGAGAGAGAGAGAGAGAGAGGGAGAGAGAGAGAGAGAGAGAGAGAGAATTGGCGAGAGGTTAATTGTTAGATCAGAACCACCATCATTTGCATTCTCTCTCTCTCTCTCTCTCTCTCTCTCTCTCTCTCCTCCTCACACACAATGAAAACAAAGCAAAACAAAACAAAGGAAAGGAAAGCAAAGGAAATGAAGGAAGGAAAAAAAAAAAAACTACTTCCTCATAATTTCCCGGATTCTTTGTTAATGCTATTTATGCAGCGACACATTATTTCCGGGGGGAATAAACATTTATTTCCATGGGGGGGCGGGGGAGGGGGGAGGGGGGGCGGGGGGAATTTATTGCCCGGTATTATCTTGGGAATTACGAGCTGTTTCTTCCCGCCACCTTGAAACAGCGGGGGAAACTAAGGGGGGGGAGGGGTAGGAGAGGAGGGGGAGGTAGGAGGAAAAGGAAACAAGGGAGGAAGGGAGGGAGAAACAGGAGGAAGATATGTGTGAGAGAGAGAGAGAGAAGGAATGAAATTAGAGATAGAGGAGGGAGGGAGGAAGGGAGGAAAAGGAAACAAAGAAGGGAGGGAGGGAGGAAGGGGGAGGAAGATGTGTGAGAGAGTGAGAGAGAGAGAATTAAAGTACAGGAAGAGGAAGGAGGGAGAGAAAGAAAGAAGAGTGGAAAAGGAACCAAAAGAGGAAGGGAGGGAGGGAGGAAAGGGGAGGAAAATGTGAGAGTGAGAGAGGGAGAATTAAAGTAGAGAAAGAGGAAGGAGGGAGAGGATGGGAGGGAGAGAGAGGAAGGGAGGAAAGAGATGGAAGAGGTAAACTAAAAAGGGGGAGGAGGAGGGAAGGGAGGGAACAAGGGGGAGGGAGAGAGAGATTTAAGAGGCAAAAGAAGGAAGGAAACTAGTGTGGTGGGGAGGAGGGAGGGAGAAGGAAAGGGAGAGGAAAAGAGGAAGAGGAAGGGAGATTAAAGAGAGGAATTAGAAATGAGAGAATGAAGGAAACTACAGAGGGAGAGTGGGAATGATTTTAAAGGGGGGAGGGAGGGTGAGGAAGGGAAAGGGAGAAAAGGGAGAGGTTGAAGGGGAGGGTAGAGGAGAGAGAAGGAAGGAGTCTGTATAGGGAGCGAGTAGGAAATATGGAGGAGGGAGAATGAAAGAGGCAAGGGAGGAAAGGAGAAGGGAAGTTAGGGAGGAAAGTGAAAGAGCGGAGGAAACTAAATAGGGAAGGAAGGGAGAGAAAAAGAGAGGGAGAAGAAAAGGAAGAAAGGGAAGGAAGAGAGGGAGGAATGGAGATAGAGGAGGGAGGTAAGAGTGAGGGAATGGAGGAAGGGAAGGGAAGGAGAAAGAAAGAAAAGGTTAGGGAAGGAAGGAAGGAAGGAGGGAAGGAAGGAAGGAAGGAAGGAAGAAGAGACAAAGAAGATAAGGAAAAAAAGATACGAAGGAAGGGAAAAAATATAACATGAAAAAATAAATGTGTGTAACAGAGGAGGAGGAGGAGGAGGAGGAGGAAAATAAGAAGTGTATATATAAATGAAGTGATGAGGTAGGAAGGAATGTATTAGTGGAGGAGGAGAAGGAGGAGGAGGAGGAGGAGGAGGAGGAGGAAGATAGGTTTAGAAAAAAGGCATCGGGTGGA
>NC_066538.1:2252425-2257425 GCF_024679095.1 Eriocheir sinensis
CCTCCTCCTCCTCCTCCTCCTCCTCCTCGTGATAAACCGTGCCAGATGTTTCCTTCCTCCTCCTCCTCCTCCTCCTCCTCCTCCTCCTTTCCCTCCCATCACCCTTCCTCCCTTTCCTCTTACCCACACTTCCCTTTACTTCTCCTTTCTCCTCCTTCATTCACTTCCATTTACTTTCTTTCCTTTCCTTCATTTCCTTCGCACATTCCTTCTCTTCTTACCTCTTTTCTTTTTCCCCTTTCTCTTCCTTCCCTATTCTTTTTCCTACTTCTTCCTTTTTCCTTTTTTCTTTCTTTTTCTCTTTCTCTTAATTTTCTTTTTCGCTTCCTTGTCTTGCTTCATAATCATCATCCCTCAAATTCACAGTCCTCCTCCTCCTCTTCCTCTTCCTCTTCCTTTTACTTCTTCTTCTTCTTCTTCTTCTTCTTCTTCTTCTTCTTCTTCTTCTTCTTCTTCTTCTTCTTCCTCCACCTCCTCCTCCTCCTCGCCAACATATAATCAATGCGTGACTCCTCTTTCTTTTTACGACGAAAATAATAATAAAAAAACTTTCCAGCATAAGCAAAACATAGCAAGCGCCGCCTCCTCCTGTTTTCTATGACGTAGCGTAAAACAAAGAAAATGGGAATGAGGTTATTGGGTGTTTTTTGTGGGGAACTTGCAGAAATGTGACGTTTTTGTTTCTTTTTCCTGTTTTTCTTCTTTCTTCTTCTTCTTCTTTTATTCTTATTCATTTTTATTTGGCTTTACTACTTATCATTTTTATCACTTTTCATTATTATTATTATTATTATTATTATTATTATTATTATTATTATTATTATTATTATTATTATTATTATTGTTAACTTTATCATAATTATTTGCTATTTATTTTTCATGTAAGAACGTAAATGCAAATTGTGAGCGTGCGTGTGTGTGTGTGTGTGTGTGTGTGTGTGTGTGTGCTGGGTAAACACACACACATAGATACACGTGTATTTTTTTAATGACTACACGCCTAACGTACAACAGTTAAACACACACACACACACACACACACACACACACACACACACACACACACACACACACACGTTTCAAGAAGCTTCATAATGTTTAAAAAAAAAAAGAGGAAGAGGACGTGCAAGAGGAGGAGGAGGAGGAGAAGGAGGAGGAAGAGGAGGAGGAGGAGGAGGAGGAGGAGGAGGAAGAAGGTAATAGTGGTGATATAAATTCTTCCCTTCCCCTCCTTCCCTCCATTCCTCCCTTCTCTCCTCTTCACGTTCTCTCCTTTTTCATTGACAACATTCCTTCTTCCTTTTCCTCTTTTCTTCCCTTCTTTTCGTTATACTTCTTTTCTTTATTTTGGTTCTCTTTTCATTCTTTTTTTTTCATTCCATATTTATTTTTCACTTACTCTCCTTCTCCTCCTTTTCCTCTTTTCCTTACCTTCTCCTTCCTCTTCCCTCCTTCTTTCATCTTTCCTTTTCTTCCCTTCCTCTCTCCCTCTTTTTTTTCTGATTCTGTCTTCCTTCTTTCTTTTTCCTTCCTTTCATCTCTCTTTTTTCCCTCCCTCTCTCCCTCCTTTCTTTCTGAGTCTGTTTCCCTTTCCTTTCCCTTCCCTTACTTTCATCTCTCTTTCTTCCCTCCCTCTCTCTTTCCCTTCCTTTTGATTCTGTCCTCCTTTCCTTTCCCTTCCCTTCATCCTCTCCTTTTCCTTCCTATCTCCATTCATTCCTCTCTTTTTCCTTCCTTCCTTCCTCCTCCTACTTCACCTCTCTCTGATCTTCGTTATCAACATATATACTTCTTCTTCTCTTCTTTCCTTCTCAAATTTCCTCCTCCTTCTCCTTCTCCTCCTCCTCACTCCTTCTCCTCCTCCTCCTCCTCCACACCTGTTTACCTTCTCAGGTGGACTAATTGCAAGCTCTGGAAACCTATTTACGTAGCCTTCGATTCGAGGAGGAGGAGGAGGAGGAGGAGGAGGAGGAGGAGGAGGAGGAGGAGGAAGAGGAGGAGGAGGAGGAGGAGGAGGAGGAGGTGGAAGTTGTGGTGGTGCTGGTGGATGGAGTCATGGTTGTAGTGGAGGAGGAGGAGGAGGAGGAGGAGGAGGAGGAGGAGGAAAAGGAAGAGGAAGAGGAGGAGGAGGAGAAGGAGGAGATGCTGGAGGTGATGCTGAAAGATGCTGAGGAAGAGACTGAAAAAAATGATCCTCAGAAATAAAATAAAAAAACGAAAATAGAAAATAAAGAACGAAAGGGCAAAAAATAAAAAATAAAAGATAAAAGGAAGGAAAGAGAAAAAAAAACTAACTAACTGAGAGCAGGAGTGAAAGTGGAAAATATCAAGGCAGGAAAAAAGGAGAATATAACGTTTGGAAATTAGGGAAAGAAAGGAGGAAGAAGAGAGGGAAGAAGAAATAAAGGAACAGACGAAAGAGAAAGGAAAGGAGAATAAAAATTGGATAAATGAAGGAATGGAGGTAAAACATGACAGGTGAGAAGAGATCAGGTGAGCATTCAGGTGTTAAGTACCCCATACAGGTGTTAGGGTAATTAGGGGGTTACCTGACTGCCCCCCTCCTCTCCCCCCTTCCCTCCCTCTCTCTCTCCTCGTCTCTCTAATTAGCAAAAGTGAAGAGAGAGAGAGAGAGAGAGAGAGAGAGAGAGAGAGAGAGAGAGAGAGAGAGAGAGAGAGAGAGAGAGAGAGAGAGAGAGAGAGAGAGAGAGAAAGAAAGAAAGAGAAAAAGAAATATAATAAAGAAAAAGAATGAGAGAGAGAGAGAGAGAGAGAGAGAGAGAGAGAGAGAGAGAGAGAGAGAGAGAGAGAGAGAGAGAGAGAACAACTTCTGGACCTATATCAGCAAACAAGGTTACAACTTTTTATCTATTGGACTCTGGAGGAAAGAAAATTATGAAAAAAGAAAAAAAAAGAAAAAAGAAAGAAATGAGACAGAACGCAAACTTTCTTATCGTTATTAAAAAGAGTAAATTTGTCAGTGTTATTTTTTTTAATAGTTTTAGTTTCCTTTTATATTATTTTTTCGTTGCTCTTCTTTTCTGCTTGCTATCATTTTTTTTTATTTTTACTATACTACTACTACTACTACTACTACTACTACTACTACCATTTACTGGCCATTTCGTTCTTTATTTTCTATTTTCGTTTTTTTTGTTTTTATTTCTGAGGATAATTTTTTTTTACGTTTTCTTCCTCAGCCTCTTTCAACATCACCTCCAGCATTTCCTCCTCCTCCTTCTCCTTCTCCTCTACTACTACTACTACTACTACTACTACTACTACTACTACTACTACTACTACTACTACTACTATCACTACTACTATTACTACTACTACTACCACTACTACAGCTGCAATACTGGGGAGGAGGTGGCTGAGTGGTCCACGTCCCGCTCGCCTTCACAGCTGGTATTTTTCCTCTCAACCCGGACTCTAGATTCTCTCTCTAAACATAGGATCAAAGATGAG
Organism: Eriocheir sinensis; assembly: GCF_024679095.1. Taxonomy (NCBI): domain Eukaryota; kingdom Metazoa; phylum Arthropoda; class Malacostraca; order Decapoda; family Varunidae; genus Eriocheir; species Eriocheir sinensis. The sequence goes on from NC_066538.1 coordinate 2,255,897, forward strand.
CTCCGGGGGACAGCATGAGGCAACCAAAACGGCGCCTCTATAAACACTTGCCTGCGCCCCACCCTAAAAGCCTACCCCAGCCATAGGTCGAAACGTAGAAAATAAGAAAAAAATAAAAAACTAAGTACATCAACAACAACTACAAAAAAATACAATAATACGTAATACCACTAATAATAATAATAAAAATAATGAAAAAAATATTAATTACAACCATTCGACATAAGCCAATCAAGAGCAGAGGTAGGAGACAAATTAACAGGTGGACCCATCTAATTAATAACCGACCTGGCCATGCTACCCCCCCCCCCATTCTCTCTCTCTCGTCACTTTAATTTTTGTCTATTTTTGACATTTCATTTTCTCCCTTTTCCTTTCTCTTTCTTTTATTTATTTTATCTTTTCTCTTTTTTTCCTTTCTTTAACCTTTCCTCTCTTCCCTTTTTCTCTCATTTCTACTTTATCTTTCCTCTCTCTCTCTCTCTCTCTCTCTCTTTCCCACCTACACACCAAGTCAAAAGTCTCTCTCTCTCTCTCTCCTTCATTATCCGCCTTCTCCTTAATCATCCTTAACCCTTTCCTCTCCCTCCTCTCTCCCTCTTTCCCTCTCTCCCTTCCTCCTCCGTCTCCCTCCCTCCCTCCCTTCGTCAATCCTATTTACCTCTCTTAATCCCTCTGGTTTCCTCTCTCTCTCTCTCAATCTAATTACCTCCTGCTGGTCTATTTCTTTCCTTTTATTTTTATTTTTTTTTCAAACGCAACTTTTCGGAAAATATAATGGAAGAGAAAAATAGTTATCGAACGAAATATATCAATGTATAAGTTCCTCCTCCTCCTCCTCCTTCATTTTTCCAAATATTTCTCCTCATTTTCCTTTGTTTCGCATTTCTCCTCCTCCTCCTCCTCCTTCTCCTTCTCCTCCTAGTCTTCCTCTTCCTAGTTTCCTTCTTCCTCTTCCTCTCTCCTCCACCTACTACACACAAAAGCATGTAATACGAAGAGGAACATTCCTCTCTCTCTCTCTCTCTCTCTCTCTCTCTCTCTCTCTCTCTCTCTCTCTCGTGTTATGAACCATTTTTTATTCCTTTTCATTATGTATCCCGTAAATTCCTTTCATTTTCTCTCTCTCTCAACCAATTAAAGATTCTATTACTTGTCCCAACATCACGCAGCTGGAGAGAGAGAGAGAGAGAGAAACAAAGAAGAGGAAACAGCCGAGATGGACGATAAAGAGGAAGAAGAGGAGGAGGAGGAGGAGGAGGAAGAAGGAGGGCAATGTGAGGAAGGCTTAATGGAGGGAAAAAAAGAGGGGAGGGAGAGAAAGAAAGATTGAAGGAGGGAAAGAAGGGAGAAAAGGAGAGATGGGTTAGGAGGAAGAGGAGAAGGGAGAGGGGGAGGGAGAGAAAAAAGGAGAAATAATGGTTTGAGAGAGAGAGAGAGAGAGAGAGAGAGAGAGAGAGAGAGAGAGAGAGAGAGAGAGAGAGAGAGAGAGAGAGAGTAATACAACACGAGCCACTGAGATAAACAGG
>NC_066538.1:2269925-2294925 GCF_024679095.1 Eriocheir sinensis
TTTCTCTTTTTTTATTGTTTTTATTTCTTTTTATTCTTCCTTTTTTCCTTCCATGTGTACTTCCTCCTCCTCCTCCTGCTCCTCCTCCTCCTCTGCTTCTTCCTCCCCTCGTCTTCTTTTTCCTTTCCCACACCACCACCTCTGCCTCCTCCTCCTCCTCCTCCACTTACTCATCCTCTTCCTCTTTAAAGGTCAACAAATGGAGAGGGAAATGCGAGAAAGAGAAAAGAAACAAAGTAAACTGAGTGAACTTAAGAGAAAATATAAAACATAAAAGAAAAGGAAAGAAAGACTGAAGAAAAAGGAAGAAAGAAAAGAAACAAACGATGACAACAACTTCTAACAATACATATTTCTGAAAGCACTACTACTACTACTACTACTACTGCTACTACTACTACTACTATTAGGACCATTAATAAGGAAACTTGCACAATTACAAGTTTCTCTTCTTAGGAAAATTGTGTGTGTGTGTGTGTGTGTGTGTGTGTGTGTGTGTGTGTGTGTGTGTGTGTGTGTGTTTGAGAGAGAGAGAGAGAGAGAGAGAGAGAGAGAGAGAGAGAGAGAGAGAGAGAGAGAGAGAGAGAGAGAGAGAGAGAGAGATTCAAATATGCACGGTAATGAAGTAATAAAATTGGCTTTACTATTATTATTATTATTATTATCATTACGAGAAATAATTAAAGGTAGTAGTAATAGTAGTAGTAGTAGTAGTAGTAGTAGTAGTAGGAGGAGGAGGAGGAGGAGTAATAAAATTGTCTTCGTGATTATTATTCCGTTATATAAAGAAAAAAATATTATTAAACAGAAAAAAATAACAATAACTGCAATAAAACGTTGAGCCTGGAGTGAATTTAAGTTTATGAATGTATGATAATGAATAAATTTGAATATTATATGCATCTCTCTCTCTCTCTCTCACCTTTCTTTCTTTCTTCCTCTCTTTCTTTCTTTTCTAACAGATGTTTTTGTTTTCTTTCTTTCTTTTTTCCTTACTCATATTTCATTCCTTTTTTGTTTTGTTTTTTACCAATGTTTTTTTTTCTTTGTTTTTTGTTTGAGTTTTTTTTCCGTGAGTCAAATTAGAAAACGAGGTCAAATAAAATACTCTTGAGATGATTGAGAGGACAACGATTCTGTTTGTTTTCAATTACTCATGTGTGCTTGCTCTCTCTCTCTCTATTGATGGTAACTAGATATGCATTCGTGTGACAGTTTCTTTCTCTCTCTCTCTCTCTCTCTCTCTCACTTAAGTAAACAAATGAGACAACAAGAAAAATACAAATAACAACAAGGAAATTTAAGGTGACAGGAACAATACATTAAAGAGAGAGAGAGAGAGAGAGAGAGAGAGAGAGAGAGAGAGAGAGAGAGAGAGAGAGAGAGAGAGAGAGAGAGAGAGAGAGAGAGAGAGACGAAAGAGGAAACAAAGAGAAAAATATGATAATGGTGATATGGAAGGAATGATTAAAGAAGAAGAGAGGAAGCACAAAGAGGGAAAGATTAATTGAACGGTAATTCGAGGAGAGAAAAAAAAAATAAAAGAAGGGAAAGGAAGAAAGAAAGAAAGAAAATAAAAGAAAGATATAAATAGTCGCAGAAACGAAAGAGAAGTAAGACAGAAAACGAATAAAATAGAAAATAAAGATAATAAATGTATTTTTTAGTGTTTAGGAAATATGAAAAAGAGGAAGAGAAAGTAGAGGACGAAGAGGAGGAATGGAAGAAAGAGGAGGAATAGGAGGAGGAAAAAGAGGAGGACTAGAAATGTTTGTTTGTTTGCGTGTGTGTGTGTGTGTGTGTGTGTGTGTGTGTGTGTGTGTGTGTGTGTGTGTGTGTTTGTGCGTATAATGAAGCAATAAATAAGGAAAAAAAATGATGAGATATTGCATTAAAGTCATTTCCGGTGTGTTGATTTAAGAGAGAGAGAGAGAGAGAGAGAGAGAGAGAGAGAGAGAGAGAGAGAGAGAGAGAGAGAGAGAGAGAGAGAGAGAGAGAGAGAGAGAGAGAGAGAGAGAGAAAACCCTTTACACACTGGAAAACAAAACCTGACCTAATCTAATATTTGTTTTTTATCTGTTTTTTTCTGTCTTTTTCAGAAATCCAGGAAACCGAGGATCAACAACAACAACAACAACAAGAGGAACAACAACAACAACAACAACAACAGCTAACCCTTTTTTCCTCGCCACTTTCTCTATTCAACCAAATACAAAATAAAATAAAATAAAGGAAAACAATTAAGGGAAAAAAAAGAAGACAAGCTCACAACAGGAAGGACAAAAAAAAAAGAAAGAGGAAAACAAGAGAAAGATAAAACAATGGATTAAAAAAAGGAAGAACAAATAAAAGATAATAAAATAAAGAAAATGAAAAAATAAAGGAAAACAATTAAGGAAAAAAAGAAGACAAGGTTACAACAGGAAGGGCATTAAAAAAAAAAGAAGAAACAGGAGGAAGACAAAACAATGGAATAAAAAAGGAAGAACAAATAAAAAGGAATAAAAGAAAGAAGAAGAAAAACAGTAAAGAAAGGAATAGGAAATTGAATAAAAACAGAAGACAACAGAAGACAACAGAATAACAGAAGTATAAGAGTAAAAATTAGAAGAAAAAAACGAAATAACCGAAGATAAAAAAAGAGGATAAATAAAAAGGAAGACAAACATGGAATAAGGCACAAAAAGCAAGGAAGACAAACCTGAAGACAAGACAAAAAAAATGAAGCAAAGTTGGAAATTAGAAAGAAAACATTGAAGGAGAAATAAAATAAAGGTACAATAGAAAGGGAGACAAACCAGAAGAAGAAAACACAAAAACTAAGGAAGACAAACCTGAAGACAAGGAGACAACAAGAAAGATGAAGAAAGATGGAAAATAAGAAAGAAAAGATTATAGGAGAAATAAAATAGGGATAAAAAAGAAAAAAGAACATAGGGAAGAGAAACCAGAAGAAGAAAACACAAAAAAGCAAGGAAGACAAAATCGACCACAAGAAGAAAACAAGAAAAATGGAGAAAGCTGTAAAATAAGAAAAGAAAACACAGAAAGGAAATCAAAAGAGCCAACAAAAACAAGGAAGACAAACAAGAAGAAAACAAAAAAAACAGTGAAGACAAAATCGGGACAAAACACCAAAAATACATAAATAATAAAAACTAGAAAAAACAATAAAACAGACAAAAGAAGACAAGAAGACAGAAGACAACAAGAAGACAAAAGAAGACAAACAAACACAAAAAAACAGAGGAATGCGAGACCCACGGAGAATCACGCACCACCTATCCACAACTTTGTACCTATCCATGCTTCTGTGGGGAGGAGGAGGAGGAGGAGGAGGAGGAGGAGGTGAAGGAGGAGGAGGAAGGGAAGGAGGAGGAGGAGGAAGAGGAGGCAGTGGAGGTGTGGAGGCTGGTAATCACATTGTAGGAAGATCTATAGAAGGAAGAGGATTTGAAGGAGGAGGAGGAGGAGGAGGAGGAGGAGGGTTAGGAATCAGAGGAGGAGCGTTTGCCAGTGAAATAGGAGGAGGAAGAGAATATGGAGGAGGAGGAGGAGGAGATGGAGGAGGAAGAGTAGAGGTTATAGCTAGTGAAATTGAAGGAAGATTAGGAAGAAAAGGAGGAGGAGGAGGAGGAGGAGGAGAAAGAGGAATAGGAAGAGTAATAGCAGGAGGAGGAGGAGGAGGAGGTATAAGAGGAGTATTAGCTAGTGAAATTGGAGGAGGAAGAGGAAGAAGATTAAAAGGAAGAGGCTATGAAGGAGGAGGAGGAGGAGGAGGAGGAAGAAGTATAAGAGGAGGAGGAGGTGGATTAGGAGTAGGTAGCAAAATACGAATAGGAGGAATAGGGAAAGGAGGAAGAGGAGGAGGCGGAGGAGGAGGAGGAGGAGGCGGAGGAGGAGGAGGGGGAAGAGGAGGAGGCAGTGAAATAAGAGGAGGAAGAGGAGTGGAGGGCAGAGAATTCGAAGGAGGAGGAGGAGGAGGAGGAGGAGGAGGAGGAGGAGAAATGATAGCAAGAAAAACAGAAGAAGGAGGAGGAGGAGGAGGCGAAGGAGGAGGAGGAGGAAGAGGAGAAAAAAGAGAAGTCGTAAGCGAAGAAGAAGAGGTAGGAGTGGGCGGAGTAGCACTAGGCCTTACATCCTCCTCCTCATCTTCCTCCTCCTCCTCATCCTCTTCCTCCTCCTCCTCCTCCTCCTCCTCGTGCGACATCTCCCAGTTCGCGTGTGACAACGGAGGCTGCGTCGCCCTCAGCTCCTTCTGCGACGGGCAAGCTCACTGCACCGACTACTCCGACGAGCCCCCGGGATGCACAGGTAAGCGGAACAGGTGAAGGGGGGGATGGGCAGGGGGAAGGGGGAGTAAGGGGAAGAGGAGAGAGAGGGGCAGTGAAAGGTTAGAAGGGGAGGAGAGAAAGGATAGGTGGGGACAGGGAAAAGGGACAGGCTGGGAATGTGAAGGGGAGGAGATGGGGGAAGGGGAAGGGATTGAGGAAAGACAGTTGGAAAGGAAGGAGGGGAAGGGTAAGAGAAGGGGAGGAACAGTTGGAAGGGGAGGAGAGGAAGGGAAGAGAAGGGGAAGAACAGTTGGAAAGGGGAAGAGAAGGGGAGAACAGTTGGAAAGGGAGGAGGGGAAGGGTAAGAGAAGGGGAGGAACAGTTAGAAAGGGAGGAGGGAAGGGAAGAGAAGGGGAGAACAGTTGGAAAAGAAGGGTGGAAGGAAGGGGAAAGGGGAAGGGAAGGGGAGAAGGAAGGGAAGGAAGGGGAAGGGCAAGGCTGATATAGGTAGGAATAGAAAAGGGGGATTTTTGTGTGTGTTTGTGTGTTTGTTTTTCAATACCCACTTTTTAGTTCTCTCTCTCTCTCTTTTATTTTCACTTTTCATGTAGAGAGAAAAGATTGTTCGTGTACATGTCTCTCTCTCTCTCTCTCTCTTTTTGTGTATGTCTTTTAAATTCCTCTTCGTTTTTCACTTCTGTGTTCAAAATAAAAGGTTTTCAGCGCGAACACACACACACACACACACACACACACACACACACACACACACACACACACACACACACACACACGCACACACGTACACACACACGCACGCACACTGGTCACTCTACCTGTTATGTTTTTACACTTGAATAAGCACACCTGAAAGTAAACCTCTCTCTGAAGTACCTGGAGGGAGAATCAATGAATATGGAATTAGAAGAAAATAGATAAAAAGAGAGAGAAGAAAAATAGAAGAAAATCAATGGTAATATGATAATGGAGAGAGAGAGAGAGAGAGAGAGAGAGAGAGAGAGAGAGAGAGAGAGAGAGAGAGAGAGGGGAGACTCTCTCTCTCTCTCTCTCTCTCTAGGACGTCGTTTTAAAACTTTGGTCAAGTCGAAATTGAGTTTATTTTGAGTTTCATTGAAAGAACGAAAATAAACACCGTTAGGAGGAGGAGGAGGAGGAGGAGGAGGAGGTGGAGGAGGAGGAAGAGGAGGAGGAGGAGGAGGAAATTGAAAGTGTCTTCATTAACTTTGTAGTAGAATCCAAAGTGTTAAGGAGAGAGAGAGAGAGAGAGAGAGAGAGAGAGAGAGAGAGAGAGAGAGAGAGAGAGAGAGAGAGAGATTAGTACAGGTAAAATCTCAGGTGTAGCTTTAACCACGAGCAGATAAAGGATAGAGGGGACTCTCTCTCACGGCAATCTCTTGTTCCTCCTTTTTCATTTTCTTTCAACATTTTTCAATTAACTTTTAAAATCGGTCTTGTTATTTTTTCTCATTATTTTTCTTTCCAAACTTTACTTTCTCTCACTTTCTTCCTTCCTTTCCTTTCTCTTGTTTCCTTTCTTCCTTCCTTTCTTCATCTCTTCATTTCTCTCTACTATTTTTATTTCCTTTCCTTTCATCTATTTCTTTCTTCCTTCCTTCCCTTTTTATTTCTCCTCGCTTATTCTCTTCTCTGTCTTTACTTTCTCTCACTTTCTCTCTCTTTCTTTGTTCTTTCTTCCTTCCTTCCCTTTCTCTCTCGTCTCCTTTCTTCCTTCCTTTCTTCATCTCTTCATTTCTTTCTATTATTATTACTTCCTTTCCTTTTATCTTCCATTTTCTTTCTTTCTCCTCTCTTCCTTCCTTCCTTCCCTCTTTATTTCTCCTCGTTTATCCGCTTCTCTTCGTCTTTTATATAACTTTATCTTTCCTTTGCCATATCTTATTCACGAGACATTTTCATTCTCTCTCTCTTCCCTCTTTCTCTCTTTATTTTCTCCTTCCTTCCTTCCTTCCCTCCTTCCGTTCTTCCGTTTTTTCTCTCTCTCCGTTTCCCTTCTCTATCTGTCTGCCTCTCTCTTTCTCTCTCTCTTTCTCTTTCTCAGTTTCTTCTTCTTCTTCTTCTTCTTGTTTAATGTTGTTTTATTTCATGGATTCCCTTTCTCTCTTTTTCTCTCTTTTCTCGGTTTTGAAATTCTCTCTCTCTCTCTCTCTCTCTCTCTCTCTCTCTCTCTCTCTCTCTCTCTCTTTAATCCTCTTCTCAATTTCCTTTTCATCCCTCCCTATTCCTCTCCCCAATCTCCCCCCCTCTCCTCCCTACTTCCACACTCCCCCCCCCCCTCTCTCTCTCTCTCTCTCTCTCTCCCCAACCTGACTCTCCCTCCCCTCCCTCCCTTTTTCCTCTTCACTTTTCTTCCTCTCACTCCCCTTCATCTTCATTCCCTCTCTCCCTCAGCTCTCCCAATCACCTCCCTCCTATTTTTTCCTCCCCTTCTACCCACTTCTTCTCCCCTCCAATAACCTCCTTCTCTTATATCTTCTCCCCTCCTTCTTCCTTCCACTAACCTCCTTCTCACCCCATTCTCTCTCCCTTCAACAGTCTAACCTAACCTAACCTAACCTAACCGCCTTCTCACCCTATTCTCTCTCCCTTCAACAGTCTAACCTAACCTAACCTCCTTCTCACCCCATTCTCTCTCCCTTCAACAGTCTAACCTAACCTAACCTCCTTCTCACCCCATTCTCTCTCCCTTCAACAGTCTAACCTAACCTAACCTAACCGCCTTCTCACCCTATTCTCTCTCCCTTCAACAGTCTAACCTAACCTAACCTAACCTAACCTAACCGCCTTCTCCACCATTCTCTCTCCCTTCAACAGTCTAACCTAACCTAACCTAACCTCCTTCTCACCCCATTCTCTCTCCCTTCAACAGTCTAACCTAACCTAACCTAACCTAACCTAACCTAACCGCATTTCTCACACCATTCTCTCTCCCTTCAACAGTCTGCAATCGCACCTACTACGGGATGGTGGATCACACGTACCAGCTGGAGGTCCCTGCGCCCCCTGCCTCCCGCGCCGGCCCCCCAGCCTCGTCAGCGCAGGCCCACCCCCTCCTGCTGCTGGGGGGCACGCCATCAGAGAGCTTCAAGTGCGTGCTGACCCTGGCGGCGCTGGGGGGACACCACGGGGATATCCTCCAGGTCACGTTCTCCGAGTTCCACGTGGGGCATTTCAACGTGGCTTCGGCGGGTGAGTGTGTGGGTGGGTGTGGGTAAGTGTGGGGGTGTGAGGAGGATGGTTGGGGAGAAGGGGAATTATGTGAGGGGTGAGGGAAGGGTTAGAGGGGAGATTGTATATGGGGGGATGGGAATAGGGGAGGGAAGAGATGAGGGATGGAAAGAAAGGGAGAGAGAAGGAGAGGAAAGTGTGTGAGGAGGGGATGAAATGGGGACGTGAGGGAGGGAGAGGTGGAGGGGAAGAGGGAGGGGAAGGAGGAGGAAAGAGAGGGGGGAGGTGAGGAGTGGGAGGAGAGATGTATATGGGGAGATGGGAATAGGGGAGGGAAGCGATGAGGGATGGAAAGAAAGGGAGAGAGAAGGAAAGTGTGTGAGGAGGGGATGGAATGGGGAGGTGACAGGGGAAGATGTGGAGGGGAAGAGAGAGGGGAAGGAGGAGGAAAGAGTAGGGGGAGGTGAGGAGTGGGAGGAGAGATGGAGGTAAAGGTGTGTGAGTGCGTTTGTGTGTACCTGTGCCAGACCTGTCCAGCTAATGTAGAGTGCGTGTGCGTGTGTATGTGTGTGTGCGTGTGTGTGTGTGTGTGTGTGTGTGTGTGTGTGTGTGTGTGTGTGTGTGTATAGGCCAGCCTCACCTGTAGGGACTCACCTGGCGGATTAATTAAGAGGCGAGGCGGTACAGGTGCGCGTAATTAGCGGGCCAGAGTTTCTCACCTGTAATTAGCCGACCCTTTACCTGTCTCTCACGGGGACTAGCCTACCTGTGTGTGTGTGTGTGTGTGTGTGTGTGTGTGTGTGTGTGTGTGTGTGTGTGTGTGTGTGTGTGTGTGTGTGTGTCGTTGCCTCCCTGTCTGCCTGTCTGTCAATCTGTCTCTGAATCTCTCTCTCTCTCTCTCTCTCTCTCTCTCTCTCTCTCTCTCTCTCTCTCTCTCTCTCTCTCTCTCTCTCTCCAAAGTTACAATTTCACACTAATTTCTCGCGAGTAACGAGACACATTAGAGTTCCATCACTCTCTCTCTCTCTCTCTCTCTCTCCAAGCCTTCCTTTCTCTCCCTCCCTCGCTTTCATCTACCTCTATTCACTCTCTCACTTTCAATCTCCGCTTCTCTCTCTCTCTCTCTCTCTCTCTCTTCTTTTTTATTTTTATTTTCATATTCTCTTTATATTCCATCATTCCGCTGCTTCCTCTCCTCCTTCTCCTTCTCCTCCTTTTCCTCCTCCTCCTCCTCCTCCTCCTCTTTCTCCTCCTCCTCCTCCTCCTGACAGCAGCTAAGAGACTAGTCTTCCCAAGGGAGGATACCCGACCAGGAAGATAACCAGGGAGATTAGGAAGAAAAATACGAGGAGGAGGAAGTTATGTAGGAAGAGAAAGGAAGACAGGAAGACAAAAAGGAGGAGGAGGAGGAGGAGGAGGAGGAGGAGGAGGAGGAGGAGGCTATCTAGGAAGGCTAAGGAAAAAAGGAGGCATATAAGGAAGATGAAGACAAAAAAAGGAAGAAGAAAGAAGGAAGTAAGGAAGGAAGGAAGGAAGGGAGGAAGGAGGAACACAAAGAAAAGGGAGAACACCAATAATGGAGCTAACGGCTGTGAAGGAGACTAAAAAAGGAGACTAAACAGGAGCATATGAGAAGGGGAGAATGACGGGGAGGAAATGGAGATAAAGGAGACTACCAAGATTAGGAGATTAAAGGTAGACTAATATGGAGATGACATGGCAGGGAGAATACCAGGAGAGGCAACAGAGATGGAGGAAATTGAAAGGGAGATAGAAACGGAGATAAAGAGATTAAACCAGAGGGAGATTAGGTAAAAGGGAGGAAAGTGGAGGAGGCTACTGGAGATGAAGGAGGAGGAGGAGGAGGAGGAGGAGGAACACAAAGGAAGAACAAACAACAGCAGACCTGCTGGTCCTTAGGAGGCTGTTTGTGACAAGCTACACTAACTATCTAATCAAAGGTGGAAGATGAAGGATAGCAAAGGCGAAGGCTCCTCCCCACCCCCCCATCCATCCAGCCAAAGCTGGCAGGAAAGGAAAAAAGAGCCATGCAGCATGGAAAAACTGCATGGAAATTATGTAGGAAAGAGGAAAGAACTACCATTACTGCTACCACTAACCGGGCGATAAAAACGGACAAGGACACCAGTATTCGAAAGAACTTAACGTTATTACGACAATGAGTAATATCTTGGTTGCTGGTTGGATTCAAAATACTTGTCTAATCTATTCTTGAAGGCCGTAACTGTTGTACTATCAACGACATCACAGGGTAGAGAATTCCAAACATTAACGACTCAATTGAAGAAGAAGTGTTTAGCTTCGTGCGACGATAATCTTTTACCACTTATCTTCAAATTGTGATTTCTTCTTGTTCTATTTGATCGATCAATTGTAAAGTAATCTTCCGCATTAATATCACTAAATCCTTTAAACATTTTAAACACTTTTATTAGATCGCCTCGCATTCTTCGCTTTGATAGGCTGAATAAGTTTACTTCTTTTAAGGAGGAGGAGGAGGAGGAGGAGGAGGAGGAGGACGACATTACTGAGATAGGAGGTGGAGAATATAGGAGATTATAAGGGTTAGGAGGAGAAGAAGGAGGAGGAAGAGGAGGACTAAGAGGAGGAGGAGGAGGAGGAGATTACTAAGGGAGACTATTGATCACTCCGCCACTAATGAGGCTGTTGAGGCTCCTCCACCACCTCCTCCTCCTCCTCCTCCTCCTCCGCTGATCCCTTAACGTCTTCATCTTCCACCACATTCCCCTCCTCTTCCTCTTCCTCCTCCGGGTTCCTCCTCCTTCATCCGCCTCTTCATCTTCCTCTTCCTCCTTCTCCTTCACTTCCTCTTCCACGTCTTCCTCCTCCTCTTCCTCCTTCTCCTTCTAGACCACCATCTTCCTGTCTCATTAAAGTTTCTCTCTCTTGGTATATCTTCTCATACACATAACCATCAACATAGAGAGAGAGAGAGAGAGAGAGAGAGAGAGAGAGAGAGAGAGAGAGAGAGAGAGAGAGAGAGAGAGAGAGAGAGAGAGAGAGAGAGAGAGAGAGAGAGAGAGAGAGAGAGAGAGAGAGAGAGAGAGAGAGAGAGAGAGAGAGAGAGAGAGTCAGCCTTTCCTTTGACAATTTAATATCTGTGGGAACATTTTTTTCGTCCTTTTACTTTTTTCCTCTTTTCCCCATTTCTCCTTTCCTTATCTTTTCTTCTCTTTTTATTTTTTCTTCCATTTATCGTTGGAGGGTTTAATTATTTCCCTCCTCCTCCTCCTCCTCCTCCTCTCTTTTATCATTGGTTAAGTTCAATAATAATAATAATAATAATAATAATAATGGAAAGATAAATATACATGAAATAACAAAACAAAGAAGAAAAAGAGGAGGAAGAGGAGGAGGAGGAGGAGGAGGAGGAGATACAAAACTTGCACCTTCTCTCTTACTCCCCTTTCCACTTTTCTTCCTAATGCACAGCAGTTGAGAGAGAGAGAGAGAGAGAGAGAGAGAGAGAGAGAGAGAGAGAGAGAGAGAGAGAGAGAGAGAGAGAGAGAGAGAGAGAGAGAGAGAGAGAGAGAGAGAGAGAATAAAGAAGAAATATGCAAAACGGGTCTTAAACATGTACACAGTCTTCCTCTGATATTTTCTTCCATGGAGGAGGAGGATGAGGAGGAGGATGAGGAGGAGGAGGAGGAGGAGGAGGAGGAGGTAGAGGAGGAGCAGATGGGGGAAGGCGTGCAGCGTGAGAGAAGGAGGAAGATTAAGAGGAGGAGGAGGAAGAAGAGGAGAAGGAGGAGGAATAGGAGGAGGAGGAGGAGGGAAAAGGGAAAGAGGATTGCAAGGAAGAAAAAAAAATAAAATGCGGCAAAGCTAAAGATTTACTTTGTAACTTACAATACACAAGTTCACTTTAATCTCCTTCTTCTCTTTCTTTTTCCTCCATTTGCAAGAGCGGAAGGAGGAGGAGGACGAGGAGGAGGAGGAGGAGGAGGAGGAGGAGGAGGAGGAGGAGGAGGAGGAGAATGCAGAAGAGTGGAAAAGGAGGAAGAATAAAAAACAGAATCATAGAGTTTAGAGGAGAAGGAATAGGATTAAAGAAGACGAAGAAGAGGAGGACGAGGAGGAAGAGGAGAAGGAAGAGGAGGAGGAAGAGGAGGAGGAAGAGGAGGAAGATGGGAATATGAAAAGAGGAAGAAACAAAAATTAAATGACAAGAAGTTAGGAGATGCAAAGGAGGAGGAGGAGGAAGAGGAGGAAGAAAAATAGGAATACGAGAAGAAAGAGGAAGAGGAGAAGAAAGAGAAGGAAGAGGAGGAGGAGGAGGAGGGACAAAAATAGAAACAGGAAGACGAGAAGTTGAAGGAAAATGAGGACAAAAATATAAGGAGAGAGAGAGAGTAAAATTAGAAGAGGAAGAGGAAAAGGAAGAGAAGGTGAAGGAGAAGGAGGAGGTGAACGAAGAGGAGGGAAGAGAAGGAACAGAAATAGAAGAAGGAAGAGGAAAAATTGTGATAAATGGAAGGGGAAGAGATAAAAGAGCAGAAAATGAGAAGAAGAAAGAAGAGGAAAAGGAGATTAAGAGAAATATACAAAAAAGAGGAAGAGAGGAAAATGATGATAACTGATAGAAGAAAAATAAAGGAAGGGAAGAGAAGATGGGAAGAGATAAAAGAGAAGATAATGAGAAGAAAGAAGAGGAGGAGGAGGTTAAGAGAAATATACAAAAAAGAGGAAGAGAGAAAAATGATGATAGTTGATGGAAGAAAGAAGAGAGAAGGAAGGAGAGGATTAAAAGGGAAAGACTAAAGAGAAGAAGGAAGAAAACAATTAACTGAGATTTACTGAATACGTAAAAAAAACAAGAAAAAGAAAACAATACACAGAAGATTAGAAGAATTAAAACAAAACAAGAAAACAGGATAACACACAAAAAAAACATTAACAACGAAAAACACAGAAAAATAAACAAAACCAAAACCAATGCAAATAAAGATAAAAAAAAAAAACACATAAGAAAATCTACTAATGCTCTCTCTATCTCTCTTTTCCTATCTATCTATATATCTACATCTATCTCTCTATCTATCTAACCTAACCTAACCTAACCTAACCAAACCTATCCTAACCTAACCATACCTAACCAAATCTAACCTAACCTAATGCTCTTTTCATCTGTTTATCTACATATATACCTTTTCGTCTCTGTATCTCTCTCTATATATCTAAATCTCTCTCTCTATCTCTCTATCTATCTATCTCTTTAACCTAACCTAACCTAACCTAACCAAACCAAACCTTACCTAATGCTCTTTTCATCTGTTTATCTACATATATACCTTTTCATCTCTGTATTTTTCTCTACATATCTAAATCTCTCTCTCTATCTCTCTAACTATCTATCTCTTTAACCTAACCTAACCTAACCTAACCTAACCAAACCAAACCTTACCTAATGCTCTTTTCATCTGTTTATCTACATATATACCTTTTCATCTCTGTATCTCTCTCTACATATCTAAATCTACCTATCTGTATCTCTCTATCTAATTATCTATCTCTCTATCTATCTAACCTAACCTAACCTAACCTAACCTAACCAAACCAAACCTTACCTAATGCTCTTTTCATGTTTATCTACATATATACCTTTTCATCTCTGTATCTTTCTCTACATATCTAAATCTACCTATCTCTATCTCCCTATCTAACTATCTATCTCTCTCTCTCCCAAACAGCCGAGGGAAGCGACGTCACCGGGAAAATGAGCCTCAATAACATAGCCGGCGAAGACCCAGGCATCGGAGGAGTCGAAATCGGCGAAGGAGGACTAGGACTCTCAACGAACCCTCCAGGAGCCATCGGGGGGCTGAGGCACGTCGGGGGCTGCGAGGGGGACCACGTGACCATCGAGGAACCGAAGCTGAGGGAGCGAGGCGGGCGGTGGTGCGGGGAAGGGAGTGGGCTTAACGTGTACTTCAGCGAGACGGACTCTGTGGTGGTGACTCTGCACGCGGCGGCGACAACCCAGGGAGAGTACTTCGATAACCCACTCCGCTTCAAGATCAAGTGAGTGGGGGGGAGAGAAGGGGTTGGAGGGAGAAAAAGGGGAAGGAAAGAGGGGGTATGGGGAGGGAATGGGAGGTGTAGGGATTGTAGGGAGAAAAGGGGGGTAGGGGAAGGGTATGAGGGAAGGGAAGGGCGGTTGAGAGGGGAGATGGGAGGGGGAGAAGGGGGTATGGGGAGGGAATGGGAGGTGGAGAAGGGAGAAAAGTATAGGAAGGACATAGAGGGGAGGGTAGGAGAGAAGGGAGAAAAAAGGTGTAGGGTAAGGGGATGAGGTACGGAAAGGGTAGTTGAGAGGGGAGATGGGAGGGGGAGAAGGGGAGAAGATTATAGGGAGGATATAGAGGGGAGGGTAAGAGAGAAGGGATAGGAGGGAGGAAAAGGGTGTAGGGGAAAGGGATAAGGGGAGGAAAGGGTGGTTGAGAGGGGAGATGGGAGGGGGAAAAGGGGAGAAGAGTTTAGGAAGGACAACGAGGGGAGGGGGAAGAGAGAAGGGAAGAGATGGGAAGGGAGTGTAAGCGTGTGTATGAGAGGGGAGGAAAGGTGAGATGGGGAGGGCAGGGAGAAGGGGAGGAAGGGAATACGAGGGGAAAGAAAGGGGATCAAGTGAGTGGGATGGGGAGTCTTGGGGAGTAGGTGAGGGGAGGAAGGGAAAGAGGTTAAGGGGAGAGGGAAGGGAGAGGGGAAGGTAAGGGGAAGGGCAAAGGAGGAGGATGAGGGGAAGTGAAAGTGTGTGTGTGTGTGTGTGTGTGTGTGTGTGTGTGTGTGTGTGTGTGTGTGTGTGTGTGTGTGTATGTAAGGGGGAAAAGAAAGTCTGTGGTTTAAGGGAGGATATGTGGGGAGAGGGTGGGAGGGAAGGGGGAGGGGGAAGGGGGAGGGGGGAGTGTGTGTGTGTTGAAGGGAATTTGAGAAAGGATTGTTTGTCTTCGTCCTCGGGAGCTGAGTGAGGGTCAGAGTGTGTGTGTGTGTGTGTGTGTGTGTGTGTGTGTGTGTGTGTGTGTGTGTGTGTGTGCGCTACCAACGCGCGAGAGAGAGAGAGAGCGAGAGAGAGAGAGAGAGAGAGAGAGAGAGAGAGAGAGAGAGAGAGAGAGAGAGAGAGAGAGAGAGAGAGAGAGAGAGAGAGAGTATAGGGCCACTGCGGCAACACCCCTTTAACCCCCCCTCCCCCCTTTCCCGCCCCAGGTACAAGTTCCTGCCGCGGGCGCGCGCCGAGGTGCGGTACGGGCGTGGCGGCGCCAAGTACCGCGGCGACGAGGTGCGGAACAGCGTGTGCAGCCGCGTGTTCCAGGGCTGCCGCGCGCGCCGCTGCCGCCTGCAGTCCCCGAACTTCCCGGGCCTGTACCCGCGCAACGTGACCTGCTACTACCTGGTGAAGGCGCTGCCGCCCCCCACGCGCCACCTGCTGCCGCTGGTCACGCTCAGCCAGGCCAACGACCGCCTGCTGCACGTGGGCCGCCAGGGCCTGGGCGGCCGCGTGTCACCAGAGGCGCGGCTGCGGCAGGACGGGGAGTGCCGCGCCCCCGAGGACTTCCTGCTGGTGTACGACGGCGGCTCCATGAAGGCGCCGCTGCTGGCGCGCCTCTGCGGCACCGCCTCGCTGCCCAACATCACCTCCAGCGGCCCCGAGATGCTGGTGGTGTTCCAGGCCGCCACCTCCGGCAGGATGAACCACCTGCCCAACCTGGTGGCGGGCTTCGAGCTGCGCGCCCACGTGGTGTTCATGCGCGAGGCCGCGGGCCGCGTCGCCAACTCCGTGTGCGACTACGTGCTGCAGAGCGACGGCGGCTCGCGCGGAACCGTGTCCAGCCCCGTGTTCGCGCTGCCCGCCAACTCCTCCTGCACCTACCGCTTCGACGGGCGGCGCGGCGAGGCCGTGTGGCTCTATTTCACCAAGTACCACCGCGCAGGGGCGCCCCAGGCCCGCCCCAGCCACTCGCCCTGCCCCAACCGCCTCGCCATCTACGACGGCGACAAGGAGGTGGCGGGGGCGGCGCGCCTCATGGGGGAATTCTGCGAAGATCAGCTGCCGCCCACGTGTGTGCGGGCGCGCCAGCGCGGCCTGGTGAGCCAGCCCTGCGGGCGCGGCGAGAGCTTCCTGTCCTCGGGGTCGTCGCTGGTGGTGACGCAGCGCTTCACGGACGGCACGGCGCTGCTGCCGCTGCGCTACGCCATCCACTACGAGTTCGTGCGCCGCGGCGAGGCGGGCCGCCAGCCCGGCAGCGACTGCGACCACGACTTCAGCAGCGCGCGCAGCCGCAAGGGCCACTTCCGCTCCCCCGAGAACGTGTTCCTGTACGGCCGCGGCGGCAAGGCGTCGCTCTCCTGCCGCTACTCCTTCACGCCGCGCGCCGACGAGGCCGTGACGGTGCGCGTCACCAGCCTGGGCTTCCGCGGCAACATGTGCAAGACGGTGCACAACACGCAGTCCGACCTCTTTGAGTGCATCGCGCGCCTGCCCGGCTCGGCGGTGCTGGAGGCGTGGGAGGAGCCCTGGGCCCTCACGCGCCTGCCGCTGGGATGCCTCTGCGACGCCTCCGCCGCGCCCGCCACCTTCCGCAGCCAGGCGCGCCGCGTGCACCTCAGGTTCGCCATCAAGGACATGTCTTGGGCGCAGGACTTCAACGACTTCTTCTTCGAGGCCGAGTACGAGTTCCAGGCCGCGGCGGCGTGCGGCGGCGCGCACGTCCTCAACGGGTCGACGGGCGCCATCGTGGTGGGCGAGCGCGGCGAGGCGTGCCAGACGCTGCCCTGGAAGATCGTGGCACGCGAGGCGAGCCACCTGTACCTGAACGTGCCCGGCTACCACGCCGCCAGCCAGCGCTGCGTCACCAACAACCGCGTGGTGGTGTACGGCAGCCACACGGCGCGGCCCATCAAGGCCGTGTGCCCCGACCCCACCGCAACGCACGGCGTGCACGTCTTCTCCTCGGGCTGGACGGCCGTGCTGGACTACGCCGAGCCGCGCCCCGACTCCCTCATCATCCGCTACCTGGCGCGCGAGCCCGCCACCTACCGCCTCACCTGGCTGGAGGTGCGCCGCGAGCCGCGCCCCTCCGCGCTAGAGTCCCACAAGGGCGGCCTCAAACGTGACCGCCCCACCACCACCGCCGCCGCCGCCGCCTCGTGCCCGCACCTGTGCCCGCAGATCGACGCGTGCATCAGCGGAGACCTCTGGTGCGACGGCGCACGGCACTGCCCCAGCGGCGCCGACGAGACCAGCGCCACCTGCCTGTACCTCAGCGTGCCCTGGCTGTACGTGGGCGTGGCGGGGGCGGGCGTGGGCGTGGTGCTGGTGGCGCTGGCGGCGGCGCTGGTGGGCGTGCGCGTGTACCGGCGCGGCAAGGTCAAACGCAAGAAGAAGAAGGAGGCGCAGCAGCTCATGACGCGGGAGGTGATCCTGCCGCTCAACTTCCACAAGGAGAACATCTACTGAGGCCACCCCGCCCCCCATCAGGCCCCCCCGCCTCCCCCTTCACCCCCTCAAACACTCAGTCCCCCCTGTCCTCCTGTGATCCATGTGCCCTTCCCCTCACCCCTCTCCCCCTCACCCTCCAGCCATTCACACACTACCCCCCTTCCTTTCTCCTTCCCCCTCCCTCCCCCCCGGCAGGAGTGGCCGAGTTCTGTAGGCCAGTTTTTATACACGTTTTGTACAGGTCGTGGCGAGGTTATGTACGTGTATGTTACATGTGTGTGTGTGTGTGTGTGTGTGTGTGTGTGTGTGTGTGTGTGTGTGTGTGTGTGTGTGTGTGTGTGTGTTTCTGTCTCCCTGATATCCATGCCATGCCTTATCACGCCCCCCCATCATTCCCCTACCTTCCTCTCCTCTCTCTCCTCCTTCCCATCTTCTCCCTCCCCTCCTCCTCTTCCTCATCCTATTTCTTCCTCTTCCTCTAACCAAAATCAGAATTATGAAACACAATTGGCAACTATTTCTACTATTACAACAACAACAACAACAACAACAACTACTACTACTACTACCACCACTAGGGAGGAAATCAATACTCCTAAAGCAATGGAACACAACTCTTCCTCCTCCTCCTCCTCCTCCTCCTCCTCCTCCTCCTCCTCCTCCTCCGTCAGTCAGACAAATAATACAATCCCGGTGAAAACGAACCAAAACAAGAGACACAACAAAAGTAAAACAAAAAAGAGAAAAACAAAAACAAAAACTTTCCAAAACAGAACAAAATAACAAACGAAAAAAACAAACAAGAAATGGAAGTTAAAAAAAAAAATATCGGTGTTGTTTGATTTTGTTTTTCCTCATGTTTTCTCTTTCTCTCCCTCCTCCTCTTCCTCCTCTTCTTCTTCCTCCTCCTCCTCCTCCTAGTGTTTGTCCTCTTTTTTCATCATAAATTTCATCTTTTTCATCTTCATTCTTCCTCCTCTTCCTCTTCATACTCTTCCTTTTCTCTTCCTCTCCTTCTTCGATCCCTCTCTCAAGTCTTCCATCTCCCCTCCTCCTCCTCCTCCTCTTCTTCTTCTTACTCTTCCTTTTCTCTACCCTTCCTTCCTCGCTCCCTCTAAAGTCTTCCATCTCCCTTCCTCCTCCTTCTCCTCCTCCTCCTAAAAAGAGACACTCGCAGAATCACTCTTCGCTAGCTGGGTAGAAAAAAAAAGAATAAACAAATAAATAAGTGTAGTTACCCCTCCGGACCCTTTTTTTCCTCCGTTTTCTGTTTACCATCATCATCGTTTTTTCCCTCCCTCCGTTTTCTTTTTCCTTTTTTTCGTTTCGTCTCTCGGGTTGCGATTTTGTGTGTATTTATTTGTTGTAGTTTTGTATGTTTATTATTTATTTATTTATTGTTAGAGTCTGCCCTGGAATACAAAGAGAAAGAAAACGTGTTGTCCCTCTAATCCGGGAACTTAACATGGCAAAAAAAGAGAAAATGGGAGAGAGAAAAATAGGAAGAGAGAAAGAGAGAGAATATTAAAAACCCACTTCATCTATATGAGTTAAAATTAAAATAAAGAGATTATATAAAAAATCTAATCCGGGAACTTTTAACATGGCAAAAAAAAGAGAAAATGGGAGAAAAATAGGAAGAGAGAAAAATAAAAAAAATATATAAAAGAAACTCATCTATATGGGAGTTAAATTAAAAATAAAATAAATAAATAGAGATTATATAAAAAATCTAATCCGGGAACTTAACATGGCAAAAAGAGAAAATGGGAGAGAGAGAAAAATAG
Organism: Eriocheir sinensis; assembly: GCF_024679095.1. Classification (NCBI taxonomy): domain Eukaryota; kingdom Metazoa; phylum Arthropoda; class Malacostraca; order Decapoda; family Varunidae; genus Eriocheir; species Eriocheir sinensis. The sequence continues at coordinate 2,288,669 of NC_066538.1, forward strand.
AAAGAGAGAGAGAGTATATTAAAAAAAAACCATCTACATGTGAGTTAAAATAAATAAACAAATAAATAGAAAAAGAGAAATAATATTAAAAATCTAATCCGGGAACTTAACTTGGCAAAAAAAAAGAGAAAATGGGAAAGAGGGAGAGAGAATGAGAAAGAAAGAGAAAATATGTAAAAGAAATAACACTTCATATGTCCGAAGGTAAAATTTTAGAAAGAAATAGAAAAAAAGAAAGGATATTAAAAAAAACTAATCCGGAAAACACACACAAAAAAAAGGGAGAAAGAGAGTAAGAAAGAGAGAAAAAGAGAGAGAAAGAGAGACTATATATAAAAAAAATAATCTGTCCGTAAGAAATAAAATGATCAAAGAGAGAAAGAAAAGGAAGAATTTAAAGAGAGAAAAAATACTTCAACTGTTCCAAAGTCAAAAAATAAATAAATGAAAGGAATAAATTAATAGGAGAGAAAAAAACATAAATAAACAAGGAAAAAGATATATTAGAGACGCGAAAGTAAGAAAATAAAAAGAAGAAAAAATACTCCAACTGTTCCAGAGCAAAAAATGAGTAAATAAAAATAGGAAATAAATTAGAAAAAGAAAAAGAGAAAAAGAAAGAGAAAGAAAACAAGAAAAAAATAAATTAGTGAACGTTTGTCACTTCCCACTTGACACGAGAGAAAATGGGAGAGAGAGAGAGAGAGAGAGAGAGAGAGAGAGAGAGAGAGAGAGAGAGAGAGAGAGAGAGAGAGAGAGAGAGAGAGAGAGAGAGAGAGAGAGAGAGAGAGAGAGAGAGAGAGAGAGAGAGAGAGAGAGAGAGAGAGAGAGAGAAATTACAGCTGTATCTTGTTTGTACTCGAGATTGGCAGACAAAAAAAAAAGATGGAGAGAAAAATGAAATCCTGGAACTCAACAGAATATAACATGAGAGAGAAACTAGAGAGAGAAAAAAAAAGAGAAAAAAAATACTACTAAAACTATTATTCGTAGGCAACATGGCAGCAAAAAAAAGGAAAAAAAAAGTGAGTGAGTGCGAGGAAACAGTGAAATAGAAAAAAATAAAAATAAATAAAAGAGAAAAAATAAAACATGATTTACACACTACAGCAAAGTAAATGAGAAAACGAGAATGCGGGAAATTAAATGGAGATAAAAAGAGAGGATCAAAATCACTGAAAAAAGAAAAAAAAGTGAGAAAGTGAGTGAGAGTAAAGAGTAAGAGGAAAAAGCATTCGTGTTAAGAGAAGAGAATATATGATGAAAAAAAGTGAATGACAAAAAGCGAATTAGCAAGAGAATGAGAATATAAGAAAGTAAGTGGAAATGAAAAATTAGGTTTATAATTGGTAAAAGAAAAGCAATATATGAAAGAAAGATTTGTAATTACTAAAAAGGGCAAAGAATAAAAGAGATAAAAAAAGACGAAATGACAAAAAGCGAATTAGCAAGAATATAAGAAATAAATAGAGGTGGAAAAAGAGGTTTGTAATTGGTAAAAGAAAGGCAACAGATGAAAGAAAGCTCGATAATTACTAAACAGGCAAAGAGTAAAGAAAGAAAAAGACAAAAAACGAAATTGTGACTTTTTCTTTACTTATTTCTTTCATCGTTCGACACTTTCGCTTTCAACAGCTTCTTTCTTTCTCGCCTACAAGCTCTCTTTCATTATTGTTTTCCCAGGGTAGAAATACAAGGGAAAAAATATCTTGTAGGAAAAAAATATATAAAAAGAAACTCGTAGAAAAATAATCATTCACTTTCGTTTCTTAAAAATTTCCAATCTCCCCAAAAAATCTTTACGCATAGGCCTATAATATTTTTTTTCACGTTAGGCAGAATAAAAAACAGGAAAAAACATATTAGCAAAATCCACCTCATTTTCTTCTTAAAAAAATCACTTTCTCTCTCTCACGTAAAAAAAAAAACTTCCTTCTCATAGGCCTACGAAAAAAACATTTATCAATTTTATTTTCAGGGTAGGACTAAAAAAAAAAGATAAAAATTGTTCCCTTAAAAAAAAAAAAAGAATTAATGGTCAGTTGCACAAATTAGTTCAGTGCCCCCCCCCCCCAAAAAAAAAGAAAGTGTACCCCCCACATGTAGATTAGAGAAAGAAAATGTGTGTGTGTTTGAGCGAGCGAGCGAGAGAGAGAGAGAGAGAGAGAGAGAGAGAGAGAGAGAGAGAGAGAGAGAGAGAGAGAGAGAGAGAGAGAGAGAGAGAGAGAGAGAGAGTTACCTAGTTTGACCTTCAGTTGACCTAATACACGCGACCAGATTAAAGATAGAGGGAAAGAGAGACAGGAAGAGAAAGGAAAAAAAAAAGAATGACAATGTACAATGATTTGAATTATCTTTAAAGACGGCTAATGATGATGATGATGATGATAATAATGATGATGATGATGATGATGATGATGATAGGAACAACAATAACAATAACAATAACAAAACTAACAATAACAACAACAACAATAATAATAATAATAATAATAATAATAATAATAATAATAATAATAATAATAACGTTAATATCAAAGAAACAAAAACAATAGTAATAATAATAAGTAACAAACAAAGTAACACACAAACACAGGTCAAGTCATTCTCCAGGTCACTCCCAGGTCAAGGTCAACCCAGGTCATTTAAGTCAGTGTCAGGTCAGATGTGTGATGATGTTAATTAATATAAAAAAATAAACAAAAAAATCCATAAAAAAACAAAACCAATAAGACTTAACAATAATAACACTAAAAAAAAACTACAATAAATAAAAAAAACTAAATAATAATAATAATAATGATAACAATAATAATAATAATGACTAATAATAATACTAATAATACTAATCCTCCTAATACTACTAACTACTTGCAGGTGTGTAGGCAACCCTCAACAGGTGTTCTAAATGTTATCGTATTTTTGTACTGTACTTTTGTAGAATGAGTATTTTTGTAATAAAAGTCACCTCCGAGAGTGTCCGTGTTTCCGTCTTAATTATCCTCTAAGTGTGTATGTGTTTGTCTTACTTTAAAAGAAAAAAGAAAATTCACCGAGACTAAAAGACAAAGCAACGCCGATCAATAATGAAGAAACAAGAATAGGAAGCCGTTACAGAGGCAATCCCACGCCTACTACTGGACTGGACTGGATTAACCTTTGAGTATGTATTTGTTTCTCAGCCTTCTAGAATGTATGTGTGTGTGTGTGTGTTTGTTAACTTCAAGAAAATATCGTTTGTCTTAACCTCCGAAAATGTGTGTTTGTTTCTTGACTCCGAAGTATGTGTGTGTTTGACTTAACTTCAAAGACTAAGTGTGTTTCTAAGCCTTCGAGAATGTGTGTTTCTTAGCATTCGAGAGTGTGAGTGAGTGTGTGTGTGTGTGTGTGTGTGTGTGTGTGTGTGTGTGTGTGTGTGTGTCTTGATGAAATACTAGCTGGAATACTTGTTCTAGTAAAAACACTCATAAAACAGGATTTACAGCAACAGGAAACTAATGGAACACAATTTTTGCTTGCAACACTCCGAGCTCTAGCAATACCATATCATTAATTGACTAAATATTAACTGGGATATTGCTTTTTATGCAGACACTCGTAACCTTTAGTCGACCAGTCAATAAAGGACTTAAAATTTCCTTCTCCTGTCATCTATTTTTTTAGCAGAGGAAACAGCTCAAGGGCAACAAAAAGGAAACAACAATGAAAAAAAAAGCCCGCTACTCACTGCTCCCAAAAAAGTGTCAATTGGAGTGGCCGAGAGACAGGTCAACTCAGCTTCCTCTTCTCTAATCATCTTTTTCTTCCCATTTTCCATTAATTTCTCATTTTTTTCCTCCCTTTCCTTCACGTCTTGCTTCCTTTTTTTCCTTTTTTTCCTTTCCTTTTTTCCTCCTTCTTCTCCCTCTTTCCTTACATTTCCCATTATTTCCCTTTTTCTCTCATCCTTTCGTTCTTTTTCCCTCTCCTTTTATTTCACTTTCTCTCTCTTCCATATTATCCGTTTTCCCTTTCCTTATTTTTTCTTCCTTATCTCTCCATTTTATATTCCCTTTTCTCTTATTTTTTTCATACTTTTTCATTTTTTTCTCCGTTTCCGTCCCTTTTCCCTCTATTTTCCTCTTCATATCCTCTTTCCCTCTATTTTTCTTTCCCTTTTCTCTTATTTTTTTCATATTTTCCACTTTTTTCTCCGTTTCCTCACCTTTTCCCTCAATATTTTCATCTTTCCTCCATTTTCTTTTCCTTCGTTTTTCCATTTCTCTTCCTTTTCTCCGTTCCTTATTGGCCTCCCATTTTTCCTTTCCTTTTTCTCCCTTTTCCCTCTTTCCTTACATTTCCTAGTATTTCCCTTTTTTCTCTCATCCTTTCGTTCTTCTTCCCTCTCCTTTTATTTCACTTTCCCTCTCTCTCTCTCTCTCTCTCTCTCTCTCTCTCACCAGACACACACAGAGCCAATCGAGACAACTGCAAAACTCTGGCAATACAACTTTTGCAACACACCTCCAACAACAACAACAACAACAGCGATAACAACAACGATAACATTAACAGTAAAGGATGCAACACTCTCTAATGCAATACCGCCAATGTTGCATACGGACCCTCTGAAAAGCGACCTGCAACACTTCAACAATACAAAAAAAAAAAGGTAGTAACACATTTTTTTTCATCCCGTCAGTGTTTCATTCACCGCGTAACACTTCTCGTCTTTTTGAAATGTATCACACAAAACCTGGAATACAAATTACGATGACTGCAACACAAAAAGCAACACAATTACGGGTTATTACGACAGAAAAAGCGACAAATTACGGGCGATTACAACACAAAAAATGAAAAACAATTAAGGATGATTGCAACGCGAAAAAGCAACACAGTTTAGACTTACGCCGGAAATACAATATCTCGCTCTGTAATGAATGAAACACCAACTGAAATACACTTTGATACGGAAAAACCCGCACTGCAGCAACCCAACCTAACGTGTAACACAAATTTAGACTTGCACTGGAAATACAAAGCTTTGAGTTATGAAATACAAACGGGAATACTCTTTTTAATAGAAACACTCCTAACACTGCAACACAAGGCGAATGGAACACTATGTTTACTTGCAACACAACACTCTCTGGAGATACAAAACTTTGATTAATGAAATACTAACTGGAAATAGAAACACTCATATTGAGGAGGCGGTGGCTGAGTGATTAGCGTGCTGGTGCTGCGTCCGGGAGATCCAGGAGGGACACAGGTTCGAATCCTGGCCTCCACACAGCTGGGATTTTTCAGTCACCGCCGAGTGGCCTAAGACTACCCACATGCTGCCCTGAGGACCACCTATCAACCCCAAAGCAAGATGGCGCCACTATAAACACTCGCCTGAGCCACAACGGGCTGGGCCGACCATCACGCCCCCACCAGTGAGAAAGCCTAACGGTCCAATAGGCTGCGACGTAAAAAAATAAAAAAAAAATAAATAAATAAAAAAAAAAAAATTACAGAAACAAACCGAATGCATCACAATTTTTCCCGCAACACCCCACGCGCAAGTAATACAACAGCTTTAGTTGATGAAACACTCACTGGAAGATGCCTTTTAATAGAAACACTCCAAATATGGCAACACAACTTATCCCTTGCAACACCCCGTGCTCTTGAAATACAGAGCTTTGATTGATGAAATACTAACTGGAAAACTTTTTTGAAATAGAAACACTCGTACGACAGGATTTACAGTAATACAACCCGGATGTAACACAATATTTTCTTGCTACACTCCCCGCGCAAGTAATACAATATCTTCAGTTGATGGAACACTAACTCGGATATTGCTGTTTTATGCGGTAACACTCGTACTAAAGCAACGCAAATAAAAGGAGACAAAAATTATACCTTCGTGTGGAAAAGTGACAAAAAACGTAAAAAGGGATAAGAAGAAAATAAAAAAAGGAAAAAAACAAAGGAAATGTAAGGAAAGAGAGAGAAGACGGGAGGGAGAAAGGAAAGGAAGAAGGGAAGGCAACAAGGAAAACAAAAATGGGAGAGAAATAGAAAAAGTAAATAGAGAAGAAAGAAGAAAGAAAGGAAGGAAGAAGGGAAGGCAACAAGGAAAACAAAAATGGAAGAGAAAGAGAAAAGTAAATAGAGAAGGAAGAAGAAAGAAAGGAAAGGAAGAAGGGAAGGCAACAAGGAAAACAAAAATAGGAGAGAATGCGAATGGAAGAAAGTGAGGAAACTATTAATAAGGAGAGAAG